>NC_133622.1:192044956-192167456 GCF_048593235.1 Sminthopsis crassicaudata
AGCATTTTCCTATTTTCTTGTTAGATACAGAGGAAAGTTCATAGGGTCACAAGATCCTAGAGATGGAAAGGACTTTACAAACCATCTAATTCAACCCCTTCATTTTTCAGAGGAGCAAACTGAAACCTTAATTCCCTTAGGATCCACATCTTCCAGTGAGCCAGACCATCTTCCTGTTAGTGGTCACGTTCTTTTCCAAAAAGTGTTGTGGCAGCTTCAGGGCACACTGCCCGTGGGACAACCAGTGCCAACAGAGAGAGCCACAGGCTTTCAACCTCTGAAACTCAAAAGCTGTCCCCAAGGCTAGAGACATTCATCTTAGTGACTTCTAGTAAGCTCAGGCGCACCTAGGCAGGAGGAGTGATTGATGCCACGTGTAAAGCAGTCCCTCTTGTTCCTCTCCTATCTTCATAGATCTAAAGGGAGAAGGAGAGAAACAGGAAGAGAGAGAGAGAGAGAGAGAGAGAGAGAGAGAGAGAGAGAGAGAGAGAGAGAGAGAGAGAGAGAGAGAGAGAGAGAGAGAGAGAGAGAGAGAGAGAGAGAGGAGACAGAGACAGAGAGAGACAGAGACAGACAGAGAGAGAGACAGAGAGACAGAGACAGAGAGAGACAGAGACAGAGACAGACAGAGAGACAGAGGGAGGAGGAGAAAGAGGAGAGAGAGAGAAACAGAGAAAAAAACAAGAGAGAGAGAAACAGAGAGACAAAGAGAGAAAGACAGAAACAGAGAGATAGAGAGAGAGACAGAGGGAGGAGGAGGAAGAGGAGAGAGAGAGAGAGAAACAGAGACAGAGAAAGAGAGAGATTGAGAGAGAGAGAGAGACAGAGAGACAGAGAGAGAGAAAGAGAGAGAGACAGAGATTGAGAGAGAGAGAAACAGAGAAAGAGAGAGAGAGACAGATTGAGAGAGAGAGAGAGACAGAGACAGAGAGAGACAGAGAGAAAGAGAGAGTAAAAGAGAGAGTAAAAGAGAGAGAAAGAGAGAGAGACAAACAGAGATATTGAGAGAGAGAGAGAGGGAGAGAGAGAGAGAGAGAGAGAGAGAGAGAGAGAGAGAGAGAGAGAGAGAGAGAGAGAGAGAGAGAGAGAGAGAGAGAGAGAAAGAAGAAGAAGAAGGAGGAGGAGGAGGAGGAGGAGGAGGAGATAGGGAGGAGATGAGGAGAGGGAAGGGGAAAGGGAAGGGAAGGAAAAGGAGAGGGGAAAAGAGGAGAGGAAGGAGGAGGGAGGGGAAAGGAGAGAAAAGAAAGAGGAAACAGGAAAAGGTAAAAAGAAGAGAGGAGAGGAGAGCAGGAGAGGGTGAAGGAGGGGGAGAGGAGAGGAAAACGAGAGAAACAAAGACAGAGACACACACTCACATATAGAGTAAGACACAGAGATAGAGAAACAGAGAAGGAGAATTCCATGCCATATTGTTTCAGAGGGAGGAAGGGAAAAGATATTTGTTCCTTCCTTTTAAGTCTGTTCAACGGCCAACAAGGGAGATTGATTCATCATCTCTAGATGTCAAGACCTTTAACACTGAGCCAGAACAAAAATCATTCACTTGAATTATCCAGGTGAGCTTAGTTTACCTCCACTAATACTTCATGGGAAAGAAGTTTGATGTGAGTTTCATTATCTGTGATACCCTTTAGCAAGGTATAGTTTCCTTCCTTATCTTTTTAAATTAGGTCTATTTTTGCTTTTGCTTGATCTGAAAATAAGGATGGCTACCCCTGCTTTGTTGACTTCACCTGAAGCATAATAGATTCTGCTCTAGCATTTTACCTTTACTCTGTATGTATCGCCCTGCTTTAAATGTGTTTCCTGTAAACAACATATTGTAGGATTCTGGCTTTTAATCCAGTCTGCTATCTATTTTTGCTTTATGGGAGAGTTCATCCCATTCACATTCACAGTTAAAATAACTAATTCTGTATTTCCTGCCATTTTATTCACCCCAAGTTATGCTTTTCTCTTTCCCTTCCCTCCTCCCCAGTATTTTGCTTCTGACCACCACCTCCCTTAATTGATGTGAGTTTCTTAGCCATGCAGAATTCAATTCCTTCCTGGAAAAAGGAAGCTTTGGATTAGAACTTTGAAGCTTGGGTAAGAACTCAGCAGATAAAGAGAGAAAAGGAAGAGATTTCAACTGTGGAAAACTCTGTGAACATAGAAACTGAGAGTTGGGAGTATTGGGGAGGCAAAAAGGAGTCTAGCTTGACCAGAACACAGAGTGTGTAAAGGGGAATAATGTGAGAATAGGGTGGGAATACACCTCAGTGCCAAGGTGCTGAAGGCTTTGAACATTGGGAAAAGGAATTGGCTCTGTAAAATGTTCAAAACTGTTCATTCAGCGCTTTCCCCCAGGAAGAGAGTTCCAAAGCAGTGGCCACATTATTAAATATTTTCAAGTGCCACTCCCATGGCAATAAACACTTCTACTTACTTCAATGAAACCTAAATTCAAACGTAAATCCACCAAGGCAATGTTAACATGATGAATTCTTTCCAATTCAATGCATGCTGCACAGTGATTAATATAGTCTGTGCAAACAATGTTACATTAAAAATAGTGATCAATAAAGCAAAGTTCTTCCATTATCTTTGTTATTTAATAACCTTGGGAGTTGATATAAACTGATGACATAGCTGAGTTGGGTTACTGAACATTGTTGCATTTGAACATTGAGTATGTAGATTCCAAGTAAAACAATTATGTGGAAGTCAAAAAGCATCAAATTTGCTTCTTAATGTCATTTATTTATGTAAATACAATATGCTATGCTTTTACAAATTTTATTTATTTATTTAGGTTAACTTTCTAAAACTTGAAATAATGAATATGGTCATAGATAATCATTTAAAAATTTTAACAATGAAATTTAAATCCGTGACTTGTTATTCTTTTTATTTTCTTTTAATGGAATAACATCCCTTCTTGATAGACAAATACATAACTTATCTGAAGAATGATCTACTGTAGCAGGTGAAAACAGTATAAGCAAAGATGTTAGAAACAAATTAAGTAGCAGAAACAAAGAATTTCAAAGCCAAAAACACAAATTCAGAGAATACAATCCATTATATTTATTATGGGACATTTAGGTGGTGAAATGGATAGGCTGGTCAGAAAGACATCTTCTTGAGTTCAAATCTGGCTTCAGATACCTACTATCTGTATGATCCTGGACAAGTAACTTAATCCTGTTTGACTTAGTTTGCTCATCTATAAAATGAACTGGAGAATGAAATGGCAAACCATTCCAGTGTGTCTGCCAAGTAAACCTCAAATGTGGCCACAGAGAATTGGACATGACTGAAAAATGATTGAACAATAATATATTTTTCTAGGTTATTTTATTTATTGTTATTTATATTTATTTTTTAATTTTATATATATATATAAATTCATACACCATAACTTACTTAGCCATTCTCCAACTGATGGGCATCTACTCAGTTTCTAGTTCCTTGCCACTACAAAAAGAGCCAACAATATATTTATTATTAGGCTACATGAGGAGAGGATTTTAAAATTTTATTACTTACTTTGACATTTATTTTTTAAAAATTAAATTCTATAGATTCTTTTCCTCTAATCCCTCCTCACCCATTGTGAAGGCAAACAATATATCAGTTATGCATATAAAATAATATAAAACATATTTCCATATTAGCCATGTTGTAAAAAAGAAAAAGCATGAAAAATTAAGAAAGTGAAAAAATCCATTTATACTTAGCATTCATCAGTTGTACTTGAAGTGGATAGCGTTTTTCATTATTAGTCTGTCAGCACTGTCTTGGATCACTATATTGATGAGTAGAGCTCAGTTATCAATGGAAGGGAAAGATTGCTAAATTTGCTTCCTATGAATGTGTGAAATGTAAGAAATTGAAATACTATCTTAGAATGTACATCTAGAACACATTGGCAAGATGATATGCAGTTATCCTTTTCACATTGTGATTTTCCCCATTAAGATTTCAATGTGTGACAAGTCAGCATAAGAAAATCAAATGGGAATTTGGAGGGAGTTTTGTGGAAGCTGCAGAAAAAGTTTAGAAACTTAGAAATTCATAAGTCAAAAATAAAAAATTGTATTGCCTAATACAGTCTATGACCAAATACTTAACCCAAATTTTATGATAAATACTGTTAACACTCCATAAAATAAAAAGAAAAAAATTAAATTTCTTTTCTCATATGAAGAGAGGGTCAAAAAATTTTATGGGGATTTTCCAGATTGTGAGCTTAGTGTTCCTAACCTCAGCAAGATGGAAAGGATAAGTATAGTGACCCAAAGAAAAGGAAATTTTTTTTTGGCAAAAGGTAGATTTATTTAGGGGGATAGTAAATATGAAATAGAGTTGCCAGAGTTAGCCATAGTAAAGAGAAAGAAAGATACCATTAGAAGAAAGGATATGAGAAGAGAGGGAGTAACCTCATTGTGGGCTTAATCATGAAAGGACTTAGCAAAGATCTGAAATTGAAATATTTTTTAGTGAATATAAACAATAACATGTATCTGGGGAATAATTACTAACAAAAAATAAACAAATATTTTCAAAAACCATGTCTGAGACATCAGAAAAGTTGCTTCTGATATATGATTGACTAAGTATTAAAAAGTCTCATTTAATAGGAGAAATGTTGCAGCTATTAGTATGGGCAAAACTATGCTTTACAAATCACATGTAAAGCAGCTTTCACTTGCAGATAATATAATGGGAAGGAGATTTGCTCATATATCTGAAGGAATTCTTAAAATCTGTATGTTGCCTTGTTTTGTATCATTCCATATGTATAGTATCATTTTTTTTTTTTGCCTTTTTAGTGGGTGAGTGATGGAGGAAGAGAGAATTTGGAACTGAAAATAAGTCAAAAAAAATAAAAATGTCACATTCAAAGCAAAAAATTGATTGATGTAAAGCTATAATAAATTCTTAATTCTATTTGAATGCAGAATGAACTAAGAAATTTACTTGTATCAATTGTTTTATGAAAAGTGTGAAGGTGAACATTTTTTTAAAAAGGGCATTATTTCACACATTTTGGAAACCATTGCTTTACTGGAGAGGAAGGAAGAAGCCATTGAAGATTCTTGAGCAGAAGAGTGATCTAATCAGATGTATAGATAGAAAATTGTTCTGGCAGTGTTGAAATTTAATAACAAAGATGCTGCCGGAGCTTAACAATGAGAGATTAAAAGGTTCTGGCTCTGGAATCAGAGACTTTGTATTAAATTTCACCACATGCTCATTCAAGTAGTAATTAGACTTGGTATGCTCCCACTTCATCCAATGTCATCCTGATCTGCCCACTGGACCCAGACAGCTCTGGATGACAAAGTGAGGCTGGTGACCTTGTATAACCCTCCCTCCCTCAAATCCAATTCACTTGCATGTCAATCCATCACCTCCATGATGTCATAATGATCTTTGAGATCAAAGGGACAAACAATAGATTTTGGCAGGGGTAGGAAGGTTGTCTAGGAATGGAGGAAGGGGAAGAATATTGGAAATAGGAACATCTGCCTAGGAGTACTGTTATATTCCAGGTGGCTTGTGAGGAGAGCCTATTCTTGGTTGGTAGCTGTGGGGAGGAGAAGCAATAAGCATTTATTAAGCCCTTACTACATGCTAAGAACTGTGCTAAGCTCTTTAATGGGGTATTGGTTATGGAAACAGAGAAGGGAATGGATGAGAGAGAAGTGATGGAATCAGAATAAACAGGACTTGTTGACTGATTAAAAATAAGAGATGGGGGAGAGGAAGAAGTCATGAACACAGACTGAATGGTAAGACAAAAATCAGAAGTTGGAGCAGCCTTAGAGAGAAAGACATTGAGCTCAACTCTATGCTTTTTCAATTTGCGGTACCAGTGAGACATTCGGATGGAGATATCCTGTTGGGGATGTGAGCTAAGAAGAGAGGCTGGGAACTAAATATAAGAAGTGATGTGTGAATCATCTCTATTAAGGCGATAGTTGAAATTATGGTCATGAGGAAGGCTCACCAAGCATGAGTAAGAGAGAAGCGGAGAGCATCCAGGTCAAACCTTTGATGAACATCAAAATGAAAGGATCTGGAAGAGGTTGAGGAGGCAGCAAGGCAGACAAAGAAAGGACAATTGGAGAAGAAATCCAGCAGTCATCTCAAGAAGTTAAAGAATTGAGTATCTTTGGCAGTAGATGCAGTCGGTAATATTAGAAGTTACAGAATGATATCCAAGGAAAGAATTAATGCCTCCGAATACAGATCGAAGCGAACTATTTTCACTTTACTGTTTTCTGATTTGTTTTCCTGTTGGTCTATTTCTTCTTTCACAGAATGACTAATATGAAAATATGTTTTACATGATTGCACATGCATAACACATCAAATTGTTTATCATTTGGGTTGGAAGGGAAGAAGGGAGGGAAAAATTTTGGAACTCATAATTTTTTTAAAAGAATGTTAAAAATTGTCTTTACATGTAATTGGAAAGAAAATACTATTTTAAAAGTTACAGGATGATCAAAGAGAATGAAGAATAACCAAAGTCTTTGGAGCTGAAAATTCAAAGGTCATTTATTGACCTATGAGAGAGAAGTATTAGGATACTCAGGAAAGCAGGAATTCTGTTGGGAAAGGATGAAGGACTTTAGAGGAGAGGGGACTGAGGCTGTGGATACCCGAGTACATGTAGACACATTCTTTTAAAGTTTAGAAGCAAAGGGCATTTGAAAGATCTTCAAACAGAATCTGGAGAGATCTGTGGGGAATGAGGTGAGTAAAGCAGGCTGGTTGAAAGGGTCCAGCTGAAGCTATGTTACATAAACTTGGCGTGGGTGAAACCAGCTTGATTTCTAGATTTTCTCCAAGGATGTTCAGTTGTATTAGAACACAAACAGAAAAATCAGATGAAGGGGGATCCCTGAGGATAAAGATTTGCAGGTCAGCAACTGCGGAAACTTTAAGAAAATAAACAATTCTGGAATGGTAGCTTGTGGAATATTAACAGGTCTTTTCAAGGGGTCAAGGTTGTGTTTGGAGGCAAATGGGAAAGATGGGCAAAGGAAAGGGAAGCTGTCATTCTCCACAAGCTTCTAGTGATTTCCCCTTTAAGAATATCATGTATCCACTTTATATGTATTTTTACAATTTTGTTTATTAGTTTTTGACATTTACTTTTATAAGATTTTGATTTCCATTTTTCCTCCCTCTTCTGCCCCCCCCCCAGATGGCAAGCAATCTGATCTAGGTTATACATGTTAAACATATTTCTATATTAGTCATGTGAAAGAAGAATCAGAATAAAAGGGGAAAACCATGAGAAAGAAAAAAAATCAAAAAAGTGAAAATAATATGCTCTGATCTGTATTCAGGTCCCATAGCTTTTTCTCTGGATGTGAATAATATTTTCCATCATGGCTCTTTTGGAATTGTCTTAGATTATAGAATCACTGAGATCAAACTATCAAAGTTGATCATCATGCATTGTTGCTGTTACTATGTACAATGTTTTTCTGGTTCTGCTCACTTCACTTAGCATCACTTCAAGTAAGTCTTTCCAAGTTATAGATGTACTGGTGGAACAATGGAGAGAAAACTGGGTTTGGAGTCAGGAATTCAACTTCACTTACTAACTAACTCTGTGATCCCAGCTAAATCATTTAAACCCCTGTTCACCTTGTTCTTCAACTATGAAATGGGGAAAATAATAACAATTCTTGCAGAATTGTTGAGAGGCTCAAATAATAAGTTACTATTCATAAAAAGTACTTTTTCACTCAAATTTGAGACTATATTTGAATTAAGGTCTTTTTGACTCTATATTATACTCTTGTCTCAGAGTAGGGCTTGGGTTTATTCTTCTTCTGCCTCTCCCTAAGTGAGAGTGATAAAGGGCAGCAGCTGAATTATTCCTTTTTTTTTTTTTTTTTTGGACATTTTCCCACACCACACTCTGGAGGAACTTCAATTCTGGAGTGCTCCCCTCTTGCTTGAAGACTGCCTCTCACTGTTCACTAGCTCAGTAAATTTAAACATGTTTCAGTAGCCAACTCCCTCACAATCTTCTTGTCAACTACCTCATCTCTCCCCCTTTTATCCTCTCTCCCTTTACTCCTCAACTTCTAGAGCCACGAATTTCATAAAATAAAGTCTATCACTGTACTTGGATGGGGCATATCAAACTATTTCCTCTTTAGGCCCGCTCATTCATCATCTCTGTAACTTTTCTGTCCAAAATGCCTCTCCTTAGACATCATGGGGTTCTGTGAGTACATGGTCCTATTGTCCCCTAGATCCCTGGTAGGTCTGTTCTAGCTTTGAAGGGAAGGAATATTGGGGAATAGTTAAGACTTCGTGAGCTAGGCATATCTGACCATCAAAAATCCAGGAATACACAGTCCATGATGGATGTTGCAGGAAGTCATGAAAAATGAAGCTCCTAGTGACCCGGTCAACATAGTATAGATTGAGTACAGGCTTGAGGGAGAAAAGGGATTCATCTGTGATGAATATGAACAACTTGATAGGACAAGTGCTTATAATAGCCTTAGGCTGGAACCCACTTTCCCCAGGGATTGAGGTTATATAAAGCTCAGATCTAAGAAAATTGTAGGTCACCACCCCATGCGGGGTCTTATAATTGGATGTGGAGGCTCATGAAATTATGGTTTATCCATATATTGGATTAGCTGCTATCTAGGGATGCGAGATGAGAAGAAGGGAGGGAAAAAAATTGGAACACAAGGTTTTGCAAAGATGAATATTGAAAACTATCTTTTTATATATTTTGAAAATAAAAAGCTATTATTTTAAAAAAGAAAAAAATTATGGTTGGTCAGCAAATGCTTGATTTATATACCTATATACCTGGTGTCAGATAAAAATTTCTCAATGGAAAAGAGGTCATGAGTGGAAAAAGTTTAAGAAGCCCTGATATTGAGCACAATGTAGCTCTCAGATTCTTTTTTAGGGGTGGGGGACAGCTAATGTATGTACCTCTGTCTTTGATATTTCTTCTTAATAAGTATCCTCTTGTCATGTAAATTGGTTAAATGAAAGCCGAGCCCCTTTTCAATAGTGAGGTTATTCAGACCAGTTCCAGTGGTTTTGTGATGGAGAGAGCTATCTGCACCTGGGGAGAGGACTATGGGGACTGGGTGTGGAAACAACATAGGATTTTTACTTTTTTGTTGTGTTGCTTGAATTTCTCATTTTCCCCCTTTTTCTGCTTTTTCTTGTGCACATGATAATTATATATATATATATATATAAAGAAAGAGAGAGAGAGGAAGAAAAAGGGAAAATGAGAGAAACAGAGACAGAGAGAGAGAAAAAGAGAGAGAGACAGAGAGAGAGAGACAGAGAGAGAGAGACAGAGACAGATGAGAGACAGAGAGACAAAAAGAGAGAGAGAGAGAGACAGAGAGAGACAGAGACAGAGAGAGGGGGGGAGGAATTGCACATGTTTAACATATATTGGATTGCTTGCCATCTGGGAGAGGGGGTGGGGAGAAACAGAGAGAAAGATTTGGAATACAGGGTTTTGTGGGGGTGAATGTTGAGAAGTATCTGTGCATGTGTTTTGAAAATAAAAAGCTTTAAAAAATAAATGAAAGCACACCATAAGGGTGCTCATTAGCAAAAGAAATCTCTGATTCATCAGAGTACTAGCTTAGAACCCGGATAGGGAAAAGATAACCTTTCCAAGGGAATCCTATTCATCAGTAAGAGAAAGCATTAGAAGAAGGATTTCCAAAGCTTAAGAAAAACCATATTGGTCTCAGAGTTGATTCAGCCCCCATTGCTTAGTACAAGCCTAGAGCTGGGAGTGAGCCACTCATTCCATGTTAATGTAATTAAGAGTTCCAACCACTTCCTATATATCATCATGGAGCCTTCCCTAGTCCACTCATGCTATAAAATAGCTGCCCTGTCCCCCTTCTTTGTCCCCATTCCTAACCCATCCGGTCTGACACTTAGGATCTCATCTGTTGTTTCCAGGGAGAGGATCAAATACTCCCTGAAAGCTGGGTTTGAACTGTCTTGATGCTATCACATCAGGTGACATAAAGACGCTATTCTGCCATCAGCCAGGCTGTCTGATCCAGGGCTGTGCTTTTGCAAAATGAGACTCTTCTCAGGCACTCACCCCAGCCACCAGGGCTAAATGGGGTGGGGAGAAAGGGGTGTCTTTCCCAGGCCCTGGAAGGCCCGGCCACTCTCTGAGTTTGATTGTTTTCTACACGAAATCAAAGCAGCTCCCTGTAAAATGGTCTGGCTGTGAGAATGGAGCCCCCAAAGAGCCAGGGAAGGAAAACAGTTGCTTTCTTTGGTGAGATAAAGATCTGTCAGGGTTGGCTTTCACCTTGAGATGCAGGTGGAGGCTGGAAATGCATCCACCTAAATGAGCAGATGTGAAGAGGGGATCCTTGGGAGCTACTTACTGCCCTTCCTGGCCTCAGACTCATTATAGAAGGAAGGGAGCAAATCTGGCTTATCTTTCTTTGTTCTGGACAACAAAGGCAGAAGGAGAGGAAATCAGGAGGAATCCATTCCCTTATAGGTCTGCACTTCCATGATAACCACAGTAATAACTAGAGCTGACATTTATAAAAGATTTTAAGTCTGCTAAATAGACGTCTCCCAACAATACCCATATCCCTATTTTACAGATCAATAAACTGAGACTCTGAGGGGTTAAGAGACTTCTCTATGATTATTACATAAGTAATGTTGAAGGCACGTTTGGAGGATTTAACCTTGTGAGCTATTCCTGTAGATTTGGAATTAGGTAGACATGGTTCAAAGTTTAGAGCCTCCAGACCTGCCTTTAACACTAATTGTATAATCAGGGGCAACCTCTCAGAGCCTCAGTTTTCTAATCTGCAAAATGGAGATATCTACTTAAGGCATTTTGCAAATTTTGCAATCTCTTATAAATGCCCACTCTGTCTGTTACTGTGGTTATTATGAGTGCAAAGATTATTATTCCTCATGTTGCAGGTAAAGAAACTGAGAGCTAGGGAAGCAAAGTGATCTATAGACTTTTAAGTTGTTTAACAACCAGCTCTCCACAAATCGCCAATACATTTTTTAATTTAACTTTCATTATTAATATTTTCTCCATCAATTTAAGTGTAGGCAACCCACAAAACCTGGTTTGTAGCTAGTGTTCATTGATTTTGGAGAGTTTTGAAAACAGAGTAGTTCTCGAGAGCTGGTACAAAGCTGGTTCCAGTCCACGGCTGTACTTTAGATCCAGCTGTTCTATCCCCTACCTGAAGCATGAATCCCCTCTGAAGCTCCCCCAACAAGCAGCTGTCCAGTTCCTGCACTTTCTGCCTTGACTGTGCCCTTTCCTGAAGGTAGCACAGCAATTGAACCCGCCAGGTGTAGGCTGCCCCAAAGTAGAAAGCAATAAGACTGCCAGCCTTCTCTGAGTCAATCGACATGGAAAAAATCCAGGTTTGGAGCTGGCAGATGAGATAAAGAGAGAAAAGAAGCTCTCCTTCTGAAAATGCATCCCAATGCACGAGCAGAGTTACAGAGGCATGAGGAGGCTGGGGGCCTGGGAAAGGTGTTTGCAGAAGAGCCTCCATTGTTGGCCCAGAGCTTGGCAGACTGGCTGGCCCAGGCTCACAATGCCAACACCGGTAAGAGCCGGGATTCCCGCCCATGTCTCTGGCTTCAGGTCCCCTCCATGAAAACCTAGTGTTGGCAGAGAAAACCAGCTGGGGCTGTTTGATCTTTTATTGTTGGAGATGGTTTTGAGGAGAGAACAATGAATATTTATAGAATTCTAGAATCTCAAAGTTCAAAAGAATCTCGGAAGCTGTCTAGTCCAATCTCAAGTCGTATCTAAACCGTGATCTCTGGTAACATAGCTGACAAGTGGTCATTGAACCTGGGCCTGAGGGCCTCCAATGAGACCTGTCATTCCACTTTGGGACAGCTTTAAGCATTAGGAATCATCAGGCCAAAATTCTCCCCTTTGTAACTTTTATCCGTGTCTCCAAGTTCTGTTCTTTGTGACTAAGCCCAGTGGGTCCAATTTCTTTTATTCTGCTTTAGGAGGCAATTGTGGTTGTGACTTTCCCAGGGTCACACTGATAGAAAGTGTCTGAAGTCAGATTCAAACTAAGGTCCTCCTGATTCAGGACTGGCGATCTATCTACTCTGGCGCCCAGCGGCCCCTTAATTCATTTTATCCATCACAAGCCTTCAAATACTTGAAGGCGATTGTTGTTCCACCATTTCCACCCTTCACTCCCAACCATCAAGACTTCTTTTCCATTCTGAATATTCCTGTTCCTTCAATTCTGTCATCACCATCTACAACAAAAAGCTCTAGAGATACAAATAAATTAAATGCAAGAAAATCCCACAAGTCCCTGGAGTTAAGAAGTTCCCAATCTAATGGGGGAGACAGTGTGTAAATGATTGATATACACAGGATTAACTGGAGATAAATGACAGAAAGCAGGAGCTCTTGGTGGGGTTAGGAGCTAGTGAAGAAGATGAAGAAGATGAGATTTGAGCTGAAGTGTGAAGAAAGCCAAGACACAGAAATGAGGAGATCATTCCAGGTGTGTGTGTCTGTGTGTGTGTGTGTATGTATGTGGGGGGTGGGAGGTGCAGGGATACCTAGCTCAAAGTCAAAGAGATGGGAGACATTGTCATGCGTCATGGCTGATGAGCCCAACCTTGCCAGTTTCTTGAGAATGATGAGGGCTGACTCTGGACCCTATCTCCCAGCTTGCTCGCTTTTATTTATGGTTCACTTTCCAAAGAGACAGAACCTTGGCTTGATTAGTCAGATCTCCCTTTCCCTGTCAGTCCCCCCTTTACCCCCACTCTGTCCCCACCTATCCCAAGACATCTGCCAGCAGCAGATCATGTCCAGAAGGATGGTGGGTTGATTACAGCCCTCATGGTCAGGAGAGAGCCTTCAAAAGGAAGGCATGGATATAATTTATCCAAGGTTACTGTCTCCGATGGGTATCGGATCCAGCAGTTACTCATGCTTTTTATCTGAAGACATCGGATTGTCTCATTGTCTTTGGAAAGACGAGCCTTTTCATCTGTCACATTCATTCAGACCCCAGCTGCAGAGATTGCTGTGCTGTTGCCATAAATTTCTGGACTTCTCCCACTTATCCTTGGAGGCCCAGCTGAAATGCTACCTTCTCCAAGAAACCTTCAGTACAGTGATACCCGCTGTCCCTGAAGGTCTAACACCCTGCTTCTGCCCCTTTCTTTGATTTTTATTCTGAGTTCAGGTCTGATTTAAAAGCTGTGTGATGCCAGGAAAGACACCTGACCTCTGTTTTCCTCAATTTTCTCGACTGTAAAACATGGGGGGAAATGCCATTGTGAGAATCAAATGGGATAATAGTTGTAAAGAGCTTGGCTCGGGGCCTGGTACCTTTAATAGTAGGCATTTAATAAATGTTTGTTTTCTTCCTTCCTTACTACAAGTCTGGATTTACTGAATCTGGATTTCAGATCTGGCTCCAACACTAACAGAAGTATGGCTTTGGGTAAATCTCATGCCCACTCTGAACTAACATGTGTAAAATATGATGAGAATAATGATATTTATGTTATCTCACAAGATAGTTCTGAGCAGACTGCTTTGTGAATCTTAAAGGCTAAAGAAATGATGATATATATCAATATTTTACATAATAGCAAATGTATTTTATATAATAATATATCTATGTATCATATATGCATTTTACATAATAATATATTTTTGTATTTTATATAACACAATTATTTTTGTTATATTTATATAGTGATACATTTTATATAATAATTTAGATATTTATAATATTTCATTTTATTTCTATATATTTTATAATAATGTATACATTATATTTTATATAATAATTTATGTTTTATACACACACAAACATACATACACATATATGGTTTATAGATGTACTGTGTGTCTGCGTGCGTGTAAAACATATTGAACTAGATGGTGCAATTCAAATCCCTCCTCAGATGATAATTAGCTGTATGAGCCTGGACAAGGCATTTAACCACTGCCTATCTCAGTTTCCTCATCTGTAAATGGGAGTAATGATAGCATGTACATCACCGGGTGATTCACATGTGAGGCTCAAAAGAGAGACCCCAATTGTAAACATTGAAGTACTATTTACATGCCAGCTACCATTGGTCCAGACCTTTGATTTCATCAGTGTGAAAAACACCCAGCCCTGGGAGTCCTTCCAGAAATGCAGATTGGAAATTCCTATACAACTTACACTTTTAGAGAGACTTCAACTCATTTTACATATAAGGAAACTGAGGTAAACAGGGTTATGTGATTTGTCTAGTCTTCCAGAACTAATGTCTGAGGCCAGATTTGAACTCAGGGAGATGAGTTTTCCTGACCCTAGGCTCTATGCTCTAAGGCACTATGTAGTTGTCCCAAAAGAAACAGATCTCTCCACTAAGATTTTCCCCTGCTTCTCCATGCTACCCTCAGGCTACTGAATAAAGCAAGGACTGAAGGGTACCAACTCTAATCGATCCTCCAAGGTAGAAAGGTTTTGAGTTCAGCAAAGTAATGAACTAAAAGTATGCTGCTTGACCTCCAGGGAATGAACTTGGGTGGGGAAAGGAGAGAGAAAAGTAGTTCTGGAAACGATTAAGCTGGTGTGCACAGCTGGAGAAGCCCTGTCCTGGGTGCTGGAGGAAATGCAAAGTTTATGCAACACCAGCCTCTACCTTCCTGGATTAGCAGTGTAATAAGGGAGTAAGATGGAGGCAGCAAGGTGGCTCAGTAAGGAGAGCACTGGGCCTGGAGTTCAGGAACACCTGAACTCAAATTTGGCCTGAGACACTTATAAACTGGGTAATCCTGGGCATGTCATCTTAAGTCATGTTTGTTTTAAGCCACTGGAGAAGAGATTGGTAAGCCAATGCCTTTGCCAAGAAGACCCTATGGAAGGTATTGATCTGCTATATGGTCCACAAAGTAACAGAGTTGGATATAATTGAATAACACAATAAAAAGGAGAAAGATTGATTAGTATAATGCACTTTATTATTTGACAACTTCCTTACAGAGGTGCAAACAAAATGTTGGCCCACAGAAGGGGAGGTGGCTTTTAAATTGAGCCTTTAAGAATAGGTAGGAATTCAACTGATAAGAAAAGGAGGACCTGGCCATTCATCCAGTGGGACTGTGGGCAAGTCATTCAATCCCTCTGAAAGGCAATTAGATAGAATATGTGGAATACTAGAATGGAAGTTGGAAAGATCTGGGTTTGAATCCTGACTTAGATACTTCTGAGCTTTGTGACCTCCAGGCTAATCATAACCCCCCTGAGTATTAGTTTCTTCTTTTGAAAAATGGGAAACTGATGTAAAGCACTTTCCAAACCATAACCACAAATATCATTATTTGAATTTCAGCTTACTCATCTGAAAAACCAGAGTGTTAGACTAAATTTATGATTCTCTGATTCTAAGTTTTTGTTGGGATAGATGAGACTGGGGGGATGAAGGTATCAAAGAGTGCCCCAGTTGGCTTTGTATATGGTGGTTATGTAAGGAATTAACACAACATGAATCAAGAAAGAGGGAGTGCTGCCAGATTGTGAATACCTTGAACCTAGTCAGAGAAGTCTGAACATTAATTGGTAGATAATAGGGAGAAATGGAGGATTTTTGAGATATGTAAGAAATTATTCCAGTACCAAGGGGAAGGATGGGTTAAATGGAACTGGGAAAGGAGATAGAAAGGGCTCTTCCGAGACTGTTGCAATAATCTAGGTGGGAGGTAGTGAGAGCCTGTGGGAGGATCAGCCATCTGGGTTTATAAAGGTAAGGCTCAGGCTCTTCCCTCAAGGTGTTTATTTCACCTTTTAGGTGCTGAGCTTCTTCCCACTCATTTAATCATCCATTCATTCATTGATTCATTCAGCAAATTCAACAATAATAGGGAATATTTATATAGTTTTTAGAGGCCCTCAGGCATACTCTCCTGGGATGCTCACAGGTCTACCAGGTAGGTCCTGGCAGGATTCTTGTCTCTGTTTTATAGCTCAGAGGACGGGACTTGTCCATGGTAGTTACATAGCTAATAAGTGTTAGAGGTAGGACTCCAAGTTGTGAAGCTCTTCTCCTCCCCATCCCCCTCCTCCTCATCTTATTCCTCCTCCTCTTCTTCCTTCTCCTCCTCTTCTTCCTCTCCTCTTCCTTCCCCTCCTCTTCTTCCTCTCCTCTTCCTTCCCCTCCTCTTCTTCCTCTTCCTTCCCCTCCTCTTCTTCCTCTTCCTTCTCCCCCCCCCCTTTTTTTTTTGCTGAGGCAATTGGGGTTAAGTGACTTGCCCAGGGTCACCCAGCTAGAAAGTGTTAAGTATCTAAGGTCAGATTTGAACTCAGTTCTCTTGACTTCAGGGCCAGTGATCTATCCACTTTGCCATCTAGTTGCCCCGATTGCAAAGTCCTTGAGGACAAGCTCTGTCTCTTTATATCCCCAGTACTTAGCACAGTTCTTGGCACTCAGTAGGAGCTTAATAAATGTTTTGATTGATTAAGTCTTCCCACTGTGACTTACTGTGGGCATGGAAGGGGCTTTGGAAATGTGAAAGTAGAAGTGTAAAATAATCTTCTTGTTATTATATTTAACATGGAGAAAAGAAAATTTAAGGAGACATACTGAACCCCTTCAAGGAGATGAAAAGCTGATATTGCCAAGAGGAAGAATGTAGAAGTAGTAACAATGAAGGGAAAAGAAGCAGTTCAGAGTCATGGGTGTAACACTGCATAGGAACCAGAGGAATTGGGCTTACATCTCACATGATGCCATTTGCCCCCTGCAAGACCTTGGATATATATATTTTTTAATTTTTTGTTTATAATAATAGCTTTTTATTTTTCAAAATACATGCAAAGATGATTTTTAACATTCACCCTTCCAAAACTTGCCCCACCTCCCCAAGACAGCAAGTAATCTAATATAGGTCAAATGTGTAATTCTTCTAAACATATTTCCACATTTATCATTCTCACAAGAAAAATCAGATCAAAGGGGAAAAACAATGAGAAAGAAAAAAACCAAGCAAACAACAACAACAAAGGTGAAAATACTATGTTTTAATCCACATTCAATCCCCATAGTCCTCTCTCTAGTTACAGATGGCTCTTTCCATCACAAGTCTATCAGAATTGGCTTGAATCAATTCATCGTTGAAAAGGGCTTGGGCGGATTTCTTAAACTCTTTTTGTTTTGTTTCCTCATCTGGAAAAGGAGGCTACATTAAGTAATTTCTAATTTCTAAGTTTCCTTCCAGATATAAATCCAACGCAACTATGAATCCTCAAGGAGCAAGGAGGCAGGCTTGGTATTATAAAAGGAAGAACTCCCTAACAATAAAAAATGTCCCAAAGTGTCTGAGATGCCTGAAAAAGTAGTGAGTACCCCATCATCAGAGATGTTCAAGAACAATCTGCATTATCAATTCTTGGAAAGATTCTTGGTTGGACTAAATAGATATTCTCTCTGCTCATTCTCCAGCTCTGAGATGCTAAGATTCTTATCAAAAGAAGAAAAGCAATTGGGACGTTCATGAGGCCTTATAAAGCATTTCACAAACATCCTCTTTTTTCATTTTTACTTTTTTATAGCTTTTTATTTATGATATATGCATGGCAACCTTTCCAAGTAAGATCAGGAGTGAAACAAGGTTTCCCACTATCACTATTACTATTCAATATAGTACTAGAAACGCTAGCCTCGGCAATAAGAGCCGAGAAAGAGATTCAAGGAATTAGAGTAGGAAATGAGGAAATCAAACTATCACTCTTTGCAGATGACATGATGGTATACTTAGAGAACCCCAAAGACTCTGCTAAAAAGCTATTAGAAATAATTCAGAATTTCAGCAAAGTGGTAGGATACAAAATAAATCCACATAAATCCTCAGCATTTTTATATATCACCAACACAATGCAACAGCAAGAGATACAAAGAGAAATTCCATTCCAAACAAATGTTGAGAGTATAAAGTATTTGGGAATCCATCTACCGAAGATTAGTCAGGAATTATATGAGAAAAATTATGAAACACTTGCCACAAAAATAAAGTCAGATTTAAATAATTGGAAAGACATTCAGTGCTCTTGGATAGGCCGAGCGAATATAATAAAGATGGCAATACTCCCCAAACAAATCTTATTTATTTAGTGCTATACCAATCAGACTCCCAAGAAACTATTTTAATGACCTAGAAAAAATAACAACAAAATTCATATGGAAGAATAAAAGGTCGAGAATTGCAAGGGAACTAATGAAAAAAAAGTCAGAGGAAGGTGGTCTAAGTGTACCTGATCTAAAGCTATATTATAGAGCAGCAGTCACCAAAACCATTTGGTATTGGCTAAGAAATAGACCGGTAGATCAGTGGAACAGATTAGATACAAAGGACAAAAAAGGGTATATCTACAGCAATCTAATCTTTGACAAACCCAAAGATACCAACATTGGGGATAAAAATTCATTATTAGGAAAAAACTGTTGGGAAAACTGGAAATTAATATGGCAGAAATTAGATATGGATTCACACTTAACACCATATACCAAGATAAGATCAAAATGGGTCCATGATTTAGGCATAAAGAATGAGATCATAAATAGATTAGAGAAACAGAAAATAGTCTACCTCTCAGACCTGTGGAGGAGGAAGGAATTTATGACCAGAGGAGAACTAGAGATCATTATTGAGCACAAAATAGAAGATTTTGATTACATCAAACTAAAAAGTTTCTGTACAAACAATACTAATGCAAACAAGATTAGAAGGGAAGTAACAAATTGGGAAAGTATTTTTAAATTTAAAGGTTCTGACAAAGGTCTCATTTCCAAAATATATAGAGAACTGACCATAATTTATAAGAAACCGAACCATTCTCCAATTGATAAATGGTCAAAGGATATGAACAGACAATTCTCAGATGATGAAATTGAAACTATTTCCACTCATATGAAAGAGTGTTCCAAATCACTACTGATCAGAGAAATGCAAATTAAGATAACTCTGAGATACCACTACACATCTGTCAGATTGGCTAAGATGACAGGAACAAATAATGATGAATGTTGGAGGGGATGTGGGAAAACTGGGACACTGATGCATTGTTGGTGGAGTTGTGAAAGAATCCGGCCATTCTGCGGAGCAATTTGGAACTATGCCCAAAAAGTTATCAAACTGTGCATACCCTTTGACCCACCATTGCTGTTATTGGGCTTATATCCCAAAGAAATACTAAAGAAGGGAAAGGGACCTGTATGTGCCAAAATGTTTGTGGCAGCTCTTTTTGTTGTAGCTAGAAACTGGAAGATGAATGGATGTCCATCGATTGGAGAATGGTTGGGTAAATTATGGTATATGAATGTTATGGAATATTATTGCTCTGTAAGAAATGACCAGCAGGAGGAATACAGAGAGGCCTGGAGAGACTTACATCAACTGATGCTGAGTGAAATGAATAGAACCAGAAGATCGCTGTACACTTCAACAATGATACTGTACGAGGATGTATACTGATGGAAGTGGATATCTTCAACATAAAGAAGATCCAACTCACTTCCAGTTGATCAATGATGGACAGATACAGCTATACCCAGAGAAGGAACACTGGGAAGTGAATGTAAATTGTTAGCACTACTGTCTATCTACCCAGGTTACTTATACCTTCGGAATCTAATACTTAATGTGCAACAAGAAAATGGTATTTACACACATATATTGTATCTGGGTTATATTGTAACATATGTAAAATGTATGGGATTGCCTGTCATTGGGGGGAGGGAGTAGAGGGGAGGGGGGGTAATTTGGAAAAATGAATACAAGGGATAATATTATAAAAAAATTACTCATGCATATATACTGTGGAAAAAAAATTCTAAATAAAAAAATACTAGCATCTACAATTCTGAAAGTGAAAAAAAAATATATGCATGGGTAATTTTTCAGCATTGACAATTGCAAAATCTTTTGTTCCAACTTTTCTCCTCCTTCCCCCCACCTCCTCCCCCAGATGGCAGGTTAATCAATACATTTTAAATATCTTAAAGTATAAGTTAAATACAATATACGTATATATGTCCAACAGTTATTTTGCTATACAAAAAGAATCAGACTTTAAATATCCTTTTTAATAGTTCTGGAAACAGTGGTGTGCTGAAAAATGCTTGACAACCCACTCTCTGGACAATATCACACTTTTAAGTTATGTCTGCATTACTCCTATTTTCTCCAGTACTTCCTTAAGTCTAGAAATCAATAAAATAATAAACCTAGCTCTGATTTTTAATGCTGCCAATTTTTGAGGTGCAAATGCTCACACTGAAAGTTTAACAATATATTTGCTCTTGTGAATTCAGTTGTAGTTGGTAGGACAGATCTAATCCTAGAATCATAAGATGGAGAGAAGGGGGCAAACCTTGGACATCATGTGGTCCAATTCTGATTTTACAGATGGGAGAAACAGGTGAAGAGAGGAGAAAGGGTCTGGCTCTGATGACTCAGCCAGTGAGTGACAAAGTTAGCACTTGGATGAATATTCTTTGTCTCATTTGGCTGTGTCTTATGGGACTCGGGCTGGAATATCATATTCAAAGCTCTCTAATGAAAATATCATATCATATCATATATTGAATATCTCTCTAATGAAAATATATCATATATTGAATATCATATTCAAAGCTTCTTTATGAAAAGATGCTAAATCTTGTGTTATCCCTACTGTGGTTCCATAATATTTGAATTGCTTCTTTTTGGCTGCTTGCCTTATTTTCTCCTTGACCTGAGAGCTCTGGAATTAGGCTTTATTTAATATTCCTGAAATTTTTCATTTTGGGATCTCTTTTAGGAGATGACCAATAGATTCTTTCCAATTTCTATTTTGCCTCTGGTTATAGATGATTAAAGATGATTCTTTGATAATTTCTTGAAAGATGATTCTAGGCTCTTTTTTTTTTAAAGTCACAGCTTTCAAAGAATCTCATAATTATTAAATGATCTCTCCTAGATTTGTTTTCCAGATCAGTTTTCTCAGTGTAATACATTATATTTTCTTCTATTTTACCATTATTTTGATTTTGTTTCATTGTTTCTCTTGTAGTCATTAGCTTCCCTTGTCTAATTATAATTTTTAAAGAATTATTTTCTTCATTGAGCTTTGGTACCTTCTTTTCTATTTGATCAATTCTATTTTTAAGGAGTTCTTTAATAAATATTTGCATTTTTTTCTCATTTGGCCAATTCTCCTTTTTAAATGATTATTTTCTTCACAATTTTTTGTGCCTTCTTTACCTTTAATAGCCTCCCCCTTTTCTTTCCTCTTTCTCCTCCTACTTCCCTATAAGTTGAGATAAGTTTCTATATCAAACTAAATATGTCTAATATTCTCTCTTTGAGCCAAATCTGATGAGATTAAGATTCACACAGTGTTTATTGTTTCCCTTGTTTCCCTTAACTGTAATCTGTATTTTTTGTCTCTTCATTTTACCTCCCCTTTCTTCTAGTACAATCATTTTTCTACCCCTAGTTTCTTTTTTATATCATCACAATAAAGTCAGATTATACCTATACCTTCTAAGTTTACCCCTAACAAAGATACAGTTCTCAAGAGTTAAACTGATCATCTTCCTATATAGGAATGGAAACATTTTAACCTTTTAAAAATAGTTTTTCTCTTCCCATTTTACCTTTTTATGCTCCTCTTGAATTCTGTATTTTGAAGACCAAATTTTCTGTTCAGCTTTAGTCTTTTCATCCAAAAAAAAAAAAAAAAAAAAAAAAAAAAAAAAAAAAAGGAAATCCCCTATTTCATTGGGTCCATCTTTTTTTCCTGAAAGATAATGCTTAATTTTGTTGGATAGTTGATTCTTGGCTGAGGTTCAAGCTCCTTTACCTTCTGGAATATTATATTTTAGACCATTCTATCTTTTGAAGTGGAAGTTGTTAGGTCCTGGATAATCCTGATTGTGGCTCCTCAATATTTGAATTGTTTCTTTCTGGCTGCTTGCAGTATTTCCTCCTTAACTTGATAATTCTGGAATTTAGGTACAATATTCCTTGGAGTTTTAATTTTGGGGTCTCTTTTAAGAAGTTATTGGTGGATTCTTTCAATAGCTATTTCACCCTCTATTTTAGGACATTAGGGCAGCTTTTCTGAATGATTTCTTGAAATATATTGTCTAAGTTCTTTTTTTCATTGTGATTTTCAGGTAGGCCAATAATTCTAAGATTGTCTTTCCTGGATCTATTTTCCAGGTCAGTTGTTTTTCCAATGAGGCATTTTACATTTTCTTCTATTTTTTTCATTTTTTTGGTTTTGTTTGATTGATTCTTGATGTCTCATTGAGTCATTCATTTCTATTTGTTCAATTCTAATTTTTAGTGAATTATTTTCTTCAGTTATTCTTTTGTCCAATTGAACTTTTAAATGACTTGTTTTGTTCAATGGAAATTTTTCCATTTTTACAAATTTTGTTTTCAAGGAGTTGTTTTCTTTTTCCATTTTGCCAAAATTATTTTTAAGGAGTGATTTTATTCAGACAATTTCTGTGTTTTCTTTTTCAAAGCTTTTATTTCCTTTCCCCATTTTCTTCTAATTCTCTTGTAAGATCCTTTTTGAATTGGGGACCAACATATAGCAACCTTTGAAAATTCATCTGGAGACATTTTGCCTTTAGTGCTCAGGGTTTGAGCTCTGTACTTCCCTGACTCCACAATAGCTATATATGGTCAAAGCTCTCTTTTGATTTTTTGCTCATTTTTAAAGGTTGAGGGCAAAGGGGAGATTATCCCAACTTTCCTCCATAGGTATTGCTCATGACTCTGGGATTGGTGCTGTGGCTTCCTTCCCAAGCTGGGTGGGGATAGTCAAGTTCTGTGTTATGCTGGATTTAGGACATCCCTATTTGCCTTCTTTAGTTGTTTTGGAGACCTCACAGCTAGTTTGCTGATCCACTGGCTTTTGAACCAGAACAGAATAGCCAATGCTGCTGTATTTTGGCTAAAAGACTCCCTTTAGATTTTTATGGTATGAGGAGGCCTCTCTGCCTTAGGCCTCCCTGCACTGTGCCTGCAATTGGGCCAAGTACCCCCCTGCCTGATTAAAACAGAACTTTCATGAAGTTTTTCCAAAGTATCTTCTTCTAGAAATTTGTTACACTCCAAATATTTGTGGGTTCTGTCATTCCAAAACCCATTCAGAGTCTTGATTTGGTGTTGATCTGAAGGAAGCCAGGAAAAGCTCAAACATCTGTCTACTCTCTGCTATCTTGGCTCTGTTCCTTTTTGTTCCTTCTTTACCATGCTGTTAACTCTCTTTTCATGATTTTTCTTGCATCACTGTAATTTCTTTTCCAATTTTACCCTTTCTCTCATAAGATTTTTAAAAATCCATTTTTGAGTTCTTCCAGGAATTCTTTTTGAACCTGAGACCAGTTAACATTTTTCATTGAGGCTTTGAATGCCACAGTTTTGAGTTTGTCTTCTGAGTTTGTGTTTTGATTTTCCTTATTACCATAGTAACTTTCTATAGTCAGATAGATCCTGATATTTTTCTGTTTTCTCATTTTTCAGCCTATTTCTTGACTTTTATATTTATATTAAAATTGGGCTCTTCTTCCAGAGTGGAGGGGACACCATGCCAAGCTTCAGGTTTCTTGTGCAGCTATTTTCAGAGCTAGTTCTAGCTCTCAGTTCTTTCAACACAGTAAGATCTAAGGTATTTACTACTCTTCTGGCCTGTGCTTTGATCTCTGAGCAGCTGCAACTGTGACTAGGAACTGTGACTACGGTCTCAATTCTCCTGCAACTGCAAACTCTAGTGTCCAGCAATCCTCCTTGCCCTGGGACTGCGATCCAGGACTGCAGCCTAGATTTAAGTATGGGCAATGCAACAGAGTCCTGTACCTAGTGCCAGAAAAGGGACACCTATAATCTCTTTCTGACCAGTTGCCCTATTCCCTTACCATCTGGGGTCTGAGAGCTCTGAAAGCAGCCACTACTGCTGCTGATTGATTTGCCTCCAAGGCCTGCTGCTGCATTGAACATTGAACATTACATCCATTCTCTCCCTCCTTAGTCCCTCAGACCTTTACTGACAACTAGTCTTTCTCACCCCATCCTTTTGTGGGTCCTATCAGTCCAGAATTTGTTTTGAGGCATTGTTTGAAGTTATTTGAAAGGGGATTTGGGAAAGCTCAGATGAATCCCTGCATTTTCTCTGCCATCTTGCCACTACCTGACCTCTCAGGCACTTCTTGAGGATTTTTATGACACTTTTACGCATGTTATGGGCAATATGCTATAGCCTTTTTATACTTGTAACCCATTTTTCCAACTCATCGGCGTCCCCTAAAATTCTGATTTTTTAATTAGCAGGGTATTTCATGATTCCTAGAGAAATAGCATCAACCAAAAAATTGATCTCAGGTTGTTGATCTTGGCTACTTTCTTCTACCTATTTAGCTCTGATCTGATTCATCAGCCATATTTAATGGGATCACCACCATTGACAATGCCATAATTTTGAGTGTAATTGCAATCTATGAGAGAAGTCTGTTCCCACATCTGGGATGTACTTGCTCCAACTTTTCAAATTCTCATCTGAGAATCAAAGATCAAAAACAAAACAAAAGCTAAGGGGAGGGGGGGAAGGGAGGTGATATAATCATGGCAAGCTTGGATTTTAGTGAGACATTGCCAAAAATCTCTCATGATATTCTTGGATATAAGATGGAGTGATTTTTGTTAAGAAATGAATAATTCAATTAGGTGTATTTTAATCTGAGTGAATGTCCAGATCCAGAATGAGGACTGATGGCTGATTGGATGGCAACCAGGTTGTAGATTTCTTTGAGAGTACTAATGAGCTCTCTGTCTTTAAGCCTATTCCATCAATATTTAAATGAATGAATGGGTTAGATGACAGGTTAATTAGATATGTGAATCATACAAATCAGCAGACCTTATAATATCATGTATTTATATAGTTTTTATAGTTTGGAAAGTGTTATGTAAATGTTAGAAGCTATATAAATCTCTGCCTAATTATGAGTAGTAGTATATACAAATATAGACTGAACTTTGGACCTTACTATAAACTTTATGAAATTTAAATAATGTCTGACATAGATAGAAGTACAATAAATTCACACTTATGAAAAACTATGGAGAACCAAAGACAAAGATATTTTTACTGTACTAATGATTATTTTTATTCTGAGAAAACTAATTCAAATAAATTGGTTAAATTCCATTTAATTTCCTTCATAGTAGCATATGTGTTTAATCCCCTAGTTGGAATGTAAGGCTATTGAGAGCAAGAACCCCATATCTTTTCTCAATCCTAAAGCAACCCAGCATCAAACCCAATGCTTAATAAATTTGTGTGTTCAGTGGAATTGAGGAACTAAATTGAGAAGATCTGATAATCTAGTGGTTTGATCTCTTCAGTTTGGATTCTGTACAAAAGGTCTCCTACCTTCTCATTATCTGTGATTCTTGTCTCTATTGTCCAAGGAATCCTCTAGCCAGGATCTTTCTAGTAGCTGGCAAGACATTCTTGTAGATATTTGAAGATGACCTGTCCTAGACACTTCTGTGACAATTGGATATTTCTAATGATAAATGTTAAAAGAGATGTGGGAAAATAGAGTTGAAAAAACTAAAATTCAAATTTGCTCTTAGACACACACCATCTCTGTGTCCCTGGACAAATCACTTAATTTTAATTTGCTTCAGTTTCCTCAGCTATAAAGTGGAGATAATAGATAAGATTTGTGAAGTGTTTAGTATAGTACCTGGCATACAGTAGGTGCTTAATAAATACTTTTTTCCTTTTTCTTTCATCCATGATATACAGCTTTAAGATAGCAAACATTTATATAACGTTTTAGAGTTTATCCATAACTTTTAATGCATTATGTCATTTGATACTTAACAACTGTTCTGTGCTTCCATTTTATAGATGAGAAAAGTGAGGTTTGGAAAGGTTAAGTGATTTACTCAGAGTCACATAGCAAATAAATGTTTGAAGCAAGAATCAAAGCAGAATTGGGAGAACACGGGGCTGAAAATGTCCTTTTCTGACAGAGTACATATTGGTGATGAAAAAACACCTTTTTAAAAACTCATGATGACTCACATAACACAGAAAAAATATTTTTAAAGGAAATATCATGTTTTAAAATTCGTTTGTTTTGCAGTAAAGGGAAACTGAATTCAGATTAAATGCAATGAGCATTCTTGAAGAGACAATGGAAAAAGCTATGGATAGAATAGAGAGGTGAGGACCTGCAGATGTGGAATGTTGACCTGGACAGATGGTTTGGGTTCATATCCCAGCCCTATCACCTGCTATCAGTGTGACTGTGTGTGGGCTCTCTGGGCTTGAGTTTATTCATCTGTAAAATGGGAAAGAAAATTGGGACTCTTTATCTTGGGCATCAGCCTGCCAAAGATAAATTTATACTTAAATGAATTTAATTCTAAGCATCGCTACTTAGAGAAAAAATCCAAAGGGACAGAAATTTATCCTGCTTTTGAAAATTTCTCTCATATTCAAGCTCTACTGGAGTCACAATTTGTAGAAGTCCTAAACAAAGGCAAATTCCACAATAAGATAAAACATCTTTACAGAGCTTTTGTAGGAAGTTGGGTTCTCGGTTTTAATTCTTCAGACAGAACAATAGTCCCTTTAAATGTCTCAGCATCCGGAGAATCATTTTCCTGAGCCATTCAATCTGGCCAATGGTGGAGATAGGTAATTAATTAGATTAAACTCTTCTGCACTAAAGCTAGTTACCAGCTAATGCATCTGCTATGAGTTTAGAGCTGCTCTTACAAACTGACCCAGATATTTCCTCCGGAAATGGTTAGCTTTTTGATAAGAATACTGTAAAAAGACTGCATGTAGGACATTGTTTAGGTTCTGGTAGTTAAAAGACTGATAAGGGTTTTTTTTTTTTCCAGGTGGGATCAAAGACATCAGATTAAAGTATTGTTCTAATATCATTTTGTAATGTATACTTTAAGGAAACAAGGGGACAGAGGGGAGACAGTCCGCTTCCATGCCCAGCTAGTCATAAATCCATGGTCCTTTGTTCCTATCGAATAAATGTTGAACCCTTCCCCAGACTCAATAGAGAGGTGAGGGACCTCTATAAAGAAATGACCGTTAAAAAAAAAATAAAAGCATCAACAAAATTGTTTGGAAAATGGATTTTTTCATTCAATCCATGAACAAATGACACCCTATGTCTCCCATTTTGAATTGTTTTGATGTGTAAGTGGAGTCAGCTGCTTCCCATATAGTATAAGCCCCATGGAAGGAGGAGGCTTTTTTTTCTCCCACTTCCACCTCATCCCCTGAAATTCTCACTTCTAGAGTTGCCACTAAATTTTGTGGCACAGATAAGGACCATAGAAAGCCTACCTGACAGTCAGAGGAGGACTTTGAAATGGGAGGTTCCTAGCTGTAGCTATCAGCACACAGACACAGATTTATATATGCTCAGTAATTACTTGTGGGAGTATTTGTTTGTTCACTGTAGGCTCAGAAGGAAAACAGTCAAGCCCTGAGACTAGTAGATATAGGACAGAAAGGGGCTAGGCCTAGACACATATGGTATTATTTTATAGCTACGGCAATCAAGGCTGAGGACTGTGTATCTTTCCTCCTCCCTTGTACAGTCTAGGCTATGTGTCATCCAGCTTTCCCAACTGGGCAGGACAAGACCCAGATGATTGAGTCCCTTCATTGTGGAAGAAGAAGAAGAAGAAGAAGAAGAAGAAGAAGAAGAAGAAGAAGAAGAAGAAGAAGAAGAAGAAGAAGAAGAAGAAGAAGAAGAAGAAGAAGAAGAAGAAGAAGAAGAAGAAGAAGAAGAAGAAGAAGAAGAAGAAGAAGAAGAAGAAGAAGAAGAAGAAGAAGAAGAAGAAGAAGAAGAAGAAGAAGAAGAAGAAGAAGAAGAAGAAGAAGAAGAAGAAGAAGAAGAAGAAGAAGAAGAAGAAGAAGAAGAAGAAAGAAGGAGAAGGAGGAGGAGAAAGAGGAGGAGAACAAGAACAAAGAAGAGGAGGAGAAGCATGAGGAAGAAAAGGAGGAGGAGAAAGAGGAGGAGAACAAGAACAAAGAAGAGGAGGAGGAGCATGAGGAAGAAAAGGAGGAGGAGAAAGAGGAGAAGAACAAGAACAAAGAAGAGGAGGAGGAGCATGAGGAAGAGAAGGAGGAGGAGAAAAACGAAGTAGTAATAGTAGTTTTAGAAGTAGTAGTAATAGAAGAAAAAGAATAGTAGTGGAAGGAATAGTAGGAATAGTATGAGGAGGAGGAGAAAGAAGAGGAGGAGGAGTGGTAGAGGTAGTAGTAGTAGTAGTAGTAGTAGTAGTAGTAGTAGTAGTAGTAGAAGGAGGAGGAGAAGAAGAATAGTGATAGTAGTAGTAGTAGAAGAGGAAGAACAAGGAGAAGGAGAAGTAATAGTAGTAGTAGAGGTGGTGATAATAGTAGTAGAAGAACAAGAACAAAGAAGAGGAGGAGGAGGAGAAAATTGGGCTTATTTATCTTGATTCTAGCTCATTTGTCCTATTTGCTGGCATTTCTCCTTTATTAGAGGAAGTGTTTTTTGAAGGAAGGGACTGTCCTTTGCCTTTCTTTCTATCCCTAACATACTATAACCACTTAATAATGTCATTGTTGTTTGTTGTTCATTTTTGAAGAGGATCCCTGATGTGGTGGGAGATGTCTTGAGCTGCTTGTGAATTGGATTTAAGTGAGGCAGAGTTACATAGTTATTAGCCCCACTCTTTCCTCCAGACCCATTGACCTGCAGTGGCAGACTGAAAGTTAGGACAACGCCTGATGGTCCAGGATGCAGCAGATGATCCTGGCTACTTCAACGCCTGACCAACCTCTAGCGCGCCACAGCTCCTACATCTGCCACTTCACGATGGCTGGAACAAATCATCCTGCTCTCCGGTGCTGCCCGGGAACTCTTCACAAGATCTGGGTCAACATCCTCCTAACTCATCAACAGATTTGAAGCTGATAGTTACCCTCGACTTGGTGGAGACCATCTGCCCAAATAGTTTACCTGGCTGTGATCATTGTGTATCCTACAATTGCTTAGAGTCACAGGTGAGAGTTGAATGAATCAGTGGATGGTGAAGGTAGATGAGCAGTCCTGAAAAGGGCTTGGCAAACCCTCACCCCAGAGGCGCTGGTCCTCCTGAACCCCCCTCACTCACTAATACTTGTCGCCTGACTGACTTTCCCATTGATGGCCAATCAACCTTCAGGTATTTATTAAGAGCCTATTGTGTTAGGTACAGCTATGTGGTGCCATAGCCGATAAGAGAAGTGGTCCTAGAGACTTCTCTTCCTGAGTTCAGATAAGACTTACTAGCTCGGTGATCTTGGGCAAGACACAACCCTATTTACCTCAGTTTCTTCCTCTGTAAAATGAGCTAGAGAAAGAAATGTCAAACTACTCAAATACTTTTGCCAAAAAAAAACCAAAACCCACAAATGGGGTCACAGAGTGTTGGATATGACTGAAAAATTACTGAACAACAACACAACAATTGTGCTAGACAAATGTATGTGAAACAGTACTTTCCCTCAAGGGGCATAGATTCTTTATATTTCCATTATATATCTATATCTATATCTATATTTATGTCTATATCCATATCTATATATACATATATCCATATAAATCTATCCATCAACATATAGATGGATATATAGATTATAGATATAGATGGATAGATATAACTATAGACATGCCATGGTTACAGAACAAATGTAAGGTGTTTTTTTGGGGAGTAGGAGAAGCACAGTGCTAGGTACCAGTGAGGATACAGATTAGCTTAAAATGTGTTGGTCTCTGCCCTCAAGGAACTCCCAGTCCTAGATGTAAGGCTAGAAGTGAGCTAACTCACCTCTTCCAACCCTGTTCCCATTTTACAGATGAAAAACTTAGGTCTAGAGGTTAAATGGCCTCAGGCCATACAAAGTGGAGCAGCAGAGCTGAGATTCCAGTCCTGATCTCCTTATGCTTAAGGGTCCTTGCTACTAAAGCACAGAATGGAGCAGGCTGTGTGAGGGCTTTCAGACAAGGAGAAGGTCTTGGAGGAGAAAGGGAGCAGAGCTGGGCCTTGGATGGGGGGAGCCAGAGGAGAGCAGGGAGGAGGTGAGGGGGCTGACCGTGGAGATGGGAAACTGAAGGTGGTGTGGGATGATGCTGGGCAGGTTTTTGAGAGCATTATTTGTGCTTCATTCACAGAACATGGGACTGGGGACTTGGGCAGGGGAGAATAAAACCTTTCAGATCAGCTCCTTTAGGTTCCTCAAGCTGAAACTGTGGAAATGTCCTGGGCCTCCGAAACAGGAGAAGGAATGAAAACATAAACCAGGAAAAGGGCCTCCAGGCAGCACTGGAAAAAGCCTTCTGTTTAGACTGAAGTTTTCCATGGAGCGTTTGCGGTTCTGAAAAATGAGCACATTACGGCTTGTGATCACCAAGGCCTGAACCTTTCATTCCAGGGACTGTTTACCTGGTCACAGTTACAGCCTGTGGAGCCTCCATCAGCCTGGGCAAGAGGGCCGGCCCCAGCGCCAGCGTCAGCGTCAGGGAGCATCGGGGTCGGCATCAGGTCACCAGGAACCTTCTTTGGAAAAGGCCCCTGTGTGTGGTATGGGGCTTGTATCCTGAACCCCACCAGGACCCACATACCTCCAAGGCCCGCACCCTGCCTCCATTTATTAGGCATTCCTATTGGGATGTGATTTAACCCAAGATCCGTAGTGGTGGAGCTGGTGGGATCTGGATCATCATGGAACCCAACCACCTCTTACAGAGGTGAAAATAGAGTCATGGGGGAAAAACCAGAGCTCTTCCTCCAACTGTTAGGTCAAAGGTTTTCCTCTTATACCAGCATGTCTGCATGGTGCAAGAAAAGAGAGAATTGTCGGTCATAGGATCAGAGATCTGGAAAGTACCCTTTAGGTCAGATGTCAGGAGGCCTGGGATGAAATTCTGACTCTGGCTTAATAGCTGTGTGTCCTTAACTCTCGTGGGTTTCCTCACCTGTAAAATTAGAGGTCTTCTCTCAAGTCTCTTACGATTGCTTTGGCACAATGTTTGTTGGATGGTAAGGATCCTTCTAGCTCTGACATCTTATGTAATAAATTCTTCTCAGCTCTAACATTCTGTTTTCTAAGATCCCTCCCAGCCCTGACATTGTGTTCTAGAGTACCTCTCAATTCTGACATTCTATGTTCTAAGGTTCCTCCTGGCTTTGATAGCCTATGTTCTCAGGTCCCTCTCAGTTCTAATGTTCTGTGTTCTAAGGTCCTTCTTAACCCTCATATCGTGTGTTCTAAAATTCCTCTCAGTTCTAATGTTTTGTGTATTAAAATCCTTCTCAGTTCTGACATCCTGTGTTCTAAAGTCCCTCTCAGTTCTAATGTTCTGTGCACAAAGGTCCTTTTCAGCTCTGATGTTCTGTGTTCTGGGTCTCTCTCAGCTCTGACGTTCTTTGAAGATTTCTCTTCTGACATTACATGATCTGAGGCACCTTGCAGCTCTGACATCCAATATTCTGTAGTCTGAGATCGCGTCCGTGTCTATCTGCTCTGAGTGACCTCGTGTTTGGTCCGCACCCCTCATTTAACAGAACAGACATGGAACTGAGCAATTCTCTTGGAAGCCAAGGATTTCTGTCTCCCCTCAAAGCGATGCTGATAGCCACCTTTCTGGAATGATAGAGGATCCCTCTTCCCTGGAAATAGGGGAGTGCATGAGATGATCTCTCAGGGCTTCTCTAGAATTTAGATTCTGGCCAGGAAACCACACGGGCCATGATTTTAACATTTACAAAAGAAAGTAAGCAAGAAAACCAGAAGCTGGTCTCTGCCACGGTGAATATTTTCAGACTGAGCCCTCTCTCCACTTTCCCAAAACCTGTCATTCCACTCATTTCCATGGCGGCAATGACTTGTCCAGCTTCCAGAATAAACACAACGTGGAGTGAGGGGAGGAAGCCAGTGACTTCAGAGGCTGCCCTGCCTGAGCCAGCACAATGGAACTCATTTGGGGCTCCCAAATCCTACTTTAACCAGAATTTTTCTTCTGGCAATTTTGTGCTAGATCTCTGAGGTCCCAAGCAGGCAGGCAACGCGCCACAGTCACCTTATGAGATCATAGATCACAAGACTGTGACCTGACAGGGACCTGAGAGCTCCTCTAGTTCACCTGCTCATTTTATAGAGAAGAAAATCTTTTGTGAAGTTGTGGGGCAAGTGCCGGACTCGGAAAACTCAGGACACCTTGAATCATCTGCTCTTCCAACATGTAGGATCATAGCCTCAGAAATTTCAAGCTGAATTTTAGGGAGCTCATTTTATGGATGGAGAAACTGAGGCTGAACTGACTGACCTAAGATCACACAGTCAATACACAGCAGGGCTGGATCTGAATACAAGCCTTCTCCAATTCTAGCACAGTTTCCACTGTTCCACCCTCCCTAAACCACACTATTCAGCATCTGAGGCCAGTCTTGCCTCCCTCACTGCCTCACCCCGGACCTGCCAAGCCCCAGGGCCCTTCCATGAGACAAGTCAAACACAGCAACTCTCCACACCAGGTCCAACAATGGCCCTTTGTTTCTTGGGGAAGTTTGTTCAGTTCCAGGGGATTTAAATAGGAATTTGTGGGATTGCTGTTGATGGGACGAATTAGACATGCATGAGTCTTTGATCTGTGGCTCATCAAGAACTTCTCTAGACTCACCCAGGTCTTTGTGTCTTCATTGTCAGAAGCTGAAAAGACAAGAACAAACCTGAGGCAGAGGAGAGAAAGCAAGAGTCAGGAAAGAGCTACATCTGATCCTGGAGATAAAGACTTTTGTATTTTTTGGCGCAGTGAGTGGATCACACTTCCACCAATACTCTGCAGCTTCTTGTAGGTTTGAGCCAAATGGCCCACTAGTTAGAACATTCATTCATTCATTCATTCAATAAACATTGAGTGCCTACTATTTCAGGACAGAAAAAGAGAGTATTAATGATCATAATAACAGCTCCCGTTTCTTTTTTTTTTCCATTTTTATTTTTTTAGCTTTTTAATTTTTTTAATTATAGTTTTTATTTACCAGATATATTCATGAGTAATTTTACAGCATTGACAATTGCCAAACCTTTTGTTCCAACTTTTCCCCTCCTTCCCCCCTGATGGCAGGTTGACCAATACATGTTAAATATGTTAAAGTATAAATTAAATACAATATATGTATACATGTCCAAACAGTTGTTTTGCTGTACAAAAAGAGTCAGACTTTGAAATAGTGTACAATTAGCTTGTGAAGGAAATCCAAAATGCAGGTGGACAAAAATAGAGGGATTGGGAATTCTATGTAGTGGTTCATAGTCATCTCCCAGAGTTTTCTCTCTCTGGGTGTAGCTGGTTCAGTTCATTCCTGCTCTATTGGAACTGATTTGGTTCATCTCATTGTTGAAGAGGGCCACGTCCATCAGAGCTGATCATCATACAGTATTGTTGTTGAAGTATATAATGGGTCCTGCTCATTTCACTCAGCATCAGTTCCTGTAAGTCTCTCCAGGCCTTTCTGAAATCCTCCTGCTGGTCATTTCTTACAGAACAATAAGATTCCATAATATTCATATACCACAATTTATTCAGCCATTCTCCAATTCATGGACATCCACTCAGTTTCCAGTTTCTGGCCACTACAAAGAGAACAGCTCCCATTTCTTTAGTTATGGCTTATGCACTTTCAGAATAGCCCCGTGAAATTGGTAATTTATTATCATCCCATTTTCCAGATAAAGAAACTGAGGCTCAGAAGCAATGAAATGTCCATGATTATATGGTTAATGAGAGAGTCGGTGTGGCAAAGTGTATATAGACTGTGCTGGGGTTGAGGTCAGAAAGGCTTTGCTCATTTTGGAAATGGAAGGGATGCCCATCATCTGGGGAATGGCTGAACGAGCTGTGGTATATGATTATAATGAAATATGATTGTGCTATAAGAAATGACAAGCAGGATTTCAGAAAAACCTGGAAAGATTTCCATGAACTGATGCACAATGGAATGGACAGAACTGTGCTACGCAGTAACAGCAAGGTCGTTTTATCTGTGAGTGACTTAGCTATCTTCAGCAATCCAATAATCCAAGACAAATCTGCAAAGGATTAAAGATAAAGCATGCTCTCCAGAGAGTGAAAAATGGCACACTTCCATCTGTATATTCAAACAATATCAATTCTATCTCTGGAGGCGGATGGTATGTCGTTTGTACCTCCTTCAAAGTCATTGATAAGAAGTTTTATAGGTCATATATCTTGAGTAGGAAAAAACCTTAGAAGTCATCTAACCCCCACGCCTTCATTTTACAGATTGGGAAACTGAGGGCCATCAAAATGACTTTACCCAAGGCCATACACACCAATCTCAGAAGTCTCAGGTTCTCTGATTTTATACTATACCTGTACTAACCAGAACAGCACCAAGGACAGAGTTCTGGGGCCCTCTTCCTCTTTTTAGGTTGATATTAATTAACATGTTTTGGGTCCATCTATGTCACCAGTTCCAAATCTACTTAACTAACTGCCATTTCATTTAATCCATAGCTCTTCGACCTGTCTCATGGATATCATGAGTAACTCCATCAAATGCTTCCTGAAATACATTCATGCATGTGTGCATGTATATATATGAATTTTTGTAGATATATGTGTGTATATATGAATGTGTGTTTTAGCAGTCCATGACATACTAGCCTAGTAACCCTATCAAAGAGGAAGACGCAGTGAGCTTGGCTCTACTTGCCAATAAGGATCCCCACTGGCTTTCAGTGCTTGCTGTTTCCCTTTCCAAATACTCACAGACTGTCTCCCTGTAATTTCATCCATTGATTCCAGTAACAAATACAATCCTTCTCCACCCTCCACACTAACCCATGAATCACTTGCAGATGCCGATGGTGTTTCTACTAGATCTTTTCTTCTCCAGGATCAATATTGATGGCTCTTTCTCCTTTTCCTCCAATGAGAAACGTTCCACCAGGAGATGAATTTTTATCAAACAGAACGCTCAGACAGTGAAATCCCAGGAAGAGAACCGGATGACATTTCAGATCTGTGTACACAGAGACACCACGCCATTAGGGAATTGGGTTTGCCTAGGAGGGAGAGGATGGAGAATGGAGCTTTTGATGTTGGGATCAAGCCTGTGAAAGCCGCCTTTTTTGTGTTGGGCGTGGGAGAGAGAGGACAGGTGGGGGGTGAGGAGGTGGGGAGCAGAGCTACACCCCTTACTGGGCAGGCAAGAGAGGGTTCATCTTTCAATTCAATCAAAAGGAAAGAATAGAGAACAACTCAGAGACAAGACAAGGCCCTTTGAATACGATGTTGTCTGGGGAGCTTTGAATGACTTCCACTATCCCTGCCTGAGCACCAAGGAAAATTGGTTCAGGCAGTTTAACAAATCTAAGACATAGCCTCCTAAGAGTCCAGCTTGGACCAAGCTGGAGGGGCTGCCACAACGGGACCAAGGTGTCTTTAATAAATACGTCCAAGCAAAAGCTGGAGCATCATTTTCTGGATGCGTCTCAGTAGCCAATTAGTGAGGGCCTTTCATGTTACAGGTGAGAAAACTGAGTGAAGGGACTTAAATTACCCAATTCACACAGGTAGTTGGAATCAGTGTTCCAATGCGAATGAAGAAAACAGAGAGGTGAAGTAGCTTTTAGGTAAGAAGCAGAGTCAGGATTGGAAGCCAGATCCTTTGTCTCCAAAGCTAGCTTTCTTTTTCCTTGTAGCACAGGGCAGGCAATTGAGTTCTGGTTCTACCCCTTGCTAGTTGAGTGACCTCCCATTGGGCTCTTCCTTTCTCTTAAGACTCAGGCACTTCACTAGCAAAATGGAGATAGCCACTCTTGTACTACTTCCCTCTGAGGCTGTAAACAGCAGCTGCCTTGGTGAGAAGCAAAGGGCTTTGGGTTCTGTCAACGTATCCGTTTTTATGATTGTGTATTTTGTTTGTTTTTCCCTTGAGTACTCTGGGGGAAAGAGCTTTGTCCACCAGAGCCTGGTTTTCTGGGCAAGATGGGACAAGGAAGGCAGGGCAGAAAGCAGCCAGCAGGAAGGGGGCTGGCCATTGCAGGGAAAGCAAATGGACCAGTGCCAGGATGTAAAGGAAAGCTGGGAATAACTGAGGGCTGCCAACCTGTTGTTTCTTCCTGGCATTTATCCTGGCAGGGCCTCACCACATTTCCCCAAGGGACCCTGAACTGTGACCTCAAGGCAGAAAGGTCTTTGAATGGAATTCCCTCTGTGCTATCTGCTGGCCCTGAAGGCCCCAAAGCTGGCCCTGACACTGATCTGAGGCCTGCAGAGTCTGAGGTTTTTGAGGGGCCCTGAGACATTGAATGTGACCAAACGCACCCCACCACCTTGGCTGACTAGAGCCCTCGATGAGCCAGAAACATCTCACTATGGTCTCCCAAGGCTCTAGAGGCCAAAGACTTGTATTTTCTCTGAGCCTGAGGTTTAATTGGTGAGAATTGGGTTCTTGGCAGCCAATGATCCCCAGAGCTCCTCCAGGCCCGACTCCCACTGAGATGAGACATCTGCCCTGGTGCTGATGCCAAAGCCCCCACTAGGGCTGTGTGACCCAGGGGGAGGTAAGGATGCAGAGCCAGCTCCCAGCTCCCCAGCCCTGGAACCTTCCACAACAGAACGGGCAGACAACTAGTAGGACATCTCCTTCTCCTCTCCCCTAGCAACAGAGCCCAAAGCTGTTGGAAGAGCCCTGGACTAGGAACAAGAGATGGGTTCAAATCCTGGCTCATAAGCTAAGTGGTTTGGGCTTGAGCAAACTAGTTACCTTGTTTCAAGCCTTAACATTCTGACAATAAAAGGGCCTATTTCAGTATCACTGTGAAAAATGTTTTTAAAACTCTTAGCTACATTGTTGTTTATTGCTAAGAGATGGGGACTCCAAACCTGATCATCCTCTTCAGTGTACCAGAAGTCTCCTCCCACTTCCAGGAGGGTCTGGAAAGGCAAGGGATGAAAGGCTATGGGCTTCCTGGCTTCTTCCTCCCAGGTAGTTTGTATTAGGGCAGCAATGTGGGACAGGGGCTAGGGAACTGCTCAGGGAGACCTGAATTCAGATCCTGACTCAGAATCTTACTGGTTGTACAGATGGGGTGACTCAGCCCTGGTTCTCTTTGCTTTTCTGGGCAGGTCTGGATAGATGGATGGATGGATGACTCCAGTTGCTTTCTTCTGTCTCCTGAGCCAAAACTGATGTTGAGATTCATCTTGAAGTTCCAATGCTAATATCCCTGGATGTGGGAACCAAGAATAGATACCAGACCCAGTGGCTTAGGCCGGGGCTGGTGATTTGCCACAGAACAGATCTGACACCAGATGCATGTTCAAGTTCTGACTTCCAGTAACTAGTAAGCTTTGTGAATTGTTTGAGTAATTTTCTTCCTCAGGATATCAGTTCCCTTATCAGTAAAATGGGGATAATGATCCTTGATGTGCTTGTGCTTCCCTATATACAACATTTCATCTTCCCCCTCTCTGGCTGAGCATAGGCAAAGGTTCTCTGAGCCTGGAAGATTTCAGCCTTTTCCTTTGCTTACTTCCCAGAACCTCTTCAAGTCTCAACTCAAGTCATTTCCTAAAAGAGAGCTTTCCTGACTTCCCTGTTGTTAACTCTCCACTAATTATTCAGTATTTATGAGCTCTAATCAGCCTCCCAATCACTAGTCTTGCATTTCCAACTGCCTGTTGGGCATCTCCAACTGGATGTCTCATAGACAACATGAACTAAGCTGATCTCATTGCCTTTCCTCCAATACTTTCCCTTCTTCCTACCTTCTGTATTTGCCTAGCCTTAATTCACTGAATGGGAGTTACCACAATCAAATTGAGATCTATTAAAGACTTATTAAAACTTAAAAAGGTTGAGATCTCCCACTATGTCTGGGACCATCTCCAATTGTCTCTATCTAGCCACTGAATCCAGAGGGCTCTGGAGGGGAAAATGAGGTAGGTGCCCTTGAACAGCCTCCCTCACTTAAATCCAGTTCACTTACAATTCATATCATTACCTTCTTGATGTCCATGGTCCTCTTTAAGGAAAAAGGACAAATAACAACAGCAGCCTTCCACATTACTGTCCAAGGTACTACCATCTTCCCAGTCACCCAAAATGGCAACCTAGAAGTTTTTCTTTATTCCTGATTCCCCCTCATCGCCCACATTCAATCACTTGTCAAATCCTGTCATTTCTGCCTTGATAATATCTGTCACATATACCTTCTTCTGCCCCCTGACACTGTCACTCTGGTGGCCTTCAACCCACACCTGGGCTATTGGAATAGCCAACTGGTTTCAGGAAAACTTGTATCACAGGAGCAGGCTGAGAGTTCTGCTTCTCTCTTCCCAGGCCTTCTCTGGCTCTCAATGCAGCGGCAATGGCCACAGCTGGGACACTCCAGAGTGAGGCTGGTTTCCCTGCTGGGACCACTGAGAAATGTTATTCCTACCAGTGGGGTTTATTTTCCTTTCATTAAGGGATGACCTGGGCCGTGCCCTCCAGGGCCCTGTGGAGGAATCAAGGCTGTAGACTTCCACAACATAATTAGAGCCACTGGTGAAAAACCAGTCTAAAGGAAAAGGACCTTAGAAATCTGGACTGATGAAAGAGACTAGATATGGCAAGAGCAGAGTATGAAATCTAGAATACTTTTTAAAATTCAGTGTTTTTATATGTGGTCATATTTCAGGAACCCTTGCTTGAGACAAATGAAAGGGCCCTGACCTGGTAATCAGAAGAGTGAAGTTGAATGTGGTCTCTGACCCACATTTTTTGTGTGAACTGGGGCCTTAACTGGCCTGGGCCTAAATTTTCCCATCAATCAAGAAGAGAGGTTTGGAGAGGACAAAATCTCTTCCAGCTCTAATAATAGATGCTTCTATAAGGGCACCAAGAGGCAGTCTGGAATAGCAAACAGAGAACTTGCCTCAGGGTCTAAAAGACTGGTTCAAACCTTGCCATTGGCTGTGTGACTCTGGGGCAAATTATGTGATTTCTCACTGCTCCAGACAACTCTCTGAGACAATAAATTGCAGAGAAGCTGTTGAACCGCATTGGTAGAGGGAATGTCCTCATCTGGATTGTCCCTACGCCAAATAATAATAATAATAATAATAATAATAATAATAATAAACATAAACATTTACATAGTGCTTACTATGGATCAGACACTATGTTAGGCACTTTCCAAATATTGCATCATTTGATCTTCACAACAATCTAAGGAGGTAGGGGCTATTATGTCCATTTTATAGCAGAGAAAACTGAGGCAAGTCATATAAACACGAGGTCATACAAGTAGGAACTATCTGAGTTTGGATTTGAACTCGGTTCTTCCTGCTTCCTGGCCCAATGCTCTATCGAAGCAGTCTCTCCATGGATCTATTCTCAGTCTCTATGACTATGATTAGGAAAATGTTATTTGGCGGAAGCCCTTAGAAACTTTCTTTTCAGTTGTTGTTCAACCATTTTTTAAAGTCTACTTCTTTATGATCCCTTGTGAGGTTTTCTTGGCAAAGATGGAGGAATGGTTTGTCCTTTGGAAACTAAGGCAAACAGACTTAGGTTCCTTGCCCAGGGTTAAGGTTGTCTGAGGCCAGATTTGAACTCAATGAAGATGAGTCTTTACGATTCCAGGCTCAGCCCTTTATCCATCAGAGCCACCTCGCTGCTCACAACTTGCTTTAAGGATAGATGAAACCCTTTAGGATGGTCATTTTGATTGTGCTGAATACTTTCTAAAGCATTGTTTCATAGGCGGTCTCCTTTGTACTAATTACCATCTGGGCAGGAATTATTAGCACCCATCTTAAAGGAAGAAAAATGGACCCTCAAGAAGGTAAATGACTTGCCCAATAATAAATCTGACACACATATGTATATATAAATATTACGTATAAACATATATAGAATTTATAAATATATATGATGTTCCAAAGGTCTTCATGAAGTTTTAAGCTGTCTACATGTATATATAAATTGCTTTAAATTTTGCAAAGTCCTTTGTATATGATAGTTCATTTTTTTAAATAATAAATAGCTTTCTTTCTTTTCTTTCTATTTTTCAAAATACATGTAAAGATAGTTCTCCCTGATACTGCTCCCAGACAGTGACAATGTTCAGGAGACCAGCACTATCCTGTGGGGAGTAAGAAATGGCATGGAACAGATTACTTGGATCATTGTCCATCTCTGAATCTTCTTTAATAATCAGTCGGGGGGCTGTATCCCAAAGAAATCATAAAAAAAGGGAAAGGACGCATACATGCAAAAAGTTTGTGGCAGCTCTTTTTGTGACAGCAAGAAATATATTATTGTTCTAGAAAAAATGATGAGCAAGCTGATTTCAGAAAAGCCTGGAGAGACTGACATGAACTGATACTGAGTGAAATGCACAGAACCAGGAGAACATTGACAGGAAGATTATGTGATGATCAACTGTCTTAGACTTAGTTCTTCTCAGCAGTACAGCGATCCAAAACAATTCCAGTAGACCTATGATAGAAAATGCCATCTACATATAGAGAAAGAATTATGGAGACTGAATGCAAATCAAAGCATACTATTATCACTTCCTCCCCATTTTTCCTTTTGGTTCCAATTTTTCCTCCACAAAATGCCTAATATGAAAATATGTTTAAAATGATTATATATGTATAATCTATATTGGATTGCTTGCTGTCTGGGGGAGAAGGGAGGGAAGAGAAGGATGGGGAAAAATCTTACAAAAATTAATGTTGAATGTAAAATGTATGGGATTACCTGTCATCGGGGGGAGGGAGTGGAGGAAGGGGGGGGATAATTTGGAAAAATGAATTAAAAAATTAATGTTGATCTATTTTAACATATTTAACATGTACTGGTCTACCTGCCATCTGGGGGAGGGAGTGAGGGGAAGGAGGGGAAAATTTGGAACAGAAGGTTTTTACAAGGGTCATTATTGAAAAATTACCCATGCATATGTTTCATAAATAAAAAGCTATAATAAAAATGAATGTTGAAAACTGTATGTAATTGTAAAAAACAAAATACTATTAAGTGGGGGAAAAGAAGGAAAAAATAAGTCAATAAACCAACAAGTATTTATTAAGTCATTACTATTATATCGTGATAAACACTGCAAGTAGAAAAAAAAAAAAGGAAAAAAAATAGTACCTGCCCTCAAAGAATTACATTCTAATAGTGAGGGGGAAATGTGCAAATAAATAGACAGAAATAGGACATACTCACTATAAGTGGAAGAAAATCTGAGAGAAGATGCTTACAGTGGGAGAGCCCAGGAAAGGTTTATCTCAGAAAGGAGAATTGAACCGAGCCTTAAATTATGAACCAGTAGTTCCTGTTACTGACTGTGTGCCTAGGTGTAGGCTGGGCACTGGTGAGAGAAAAAAGGGCATCGGATCAGGTCCCGGTCTCAGGGAGCTCCCAATCTGGGTAGACGGATGCATAGATATTATTTTTTAAGGGGATGTATGGGAATAGCAGAAAGAAAGCTTGACCAGGAGTTAGAAAATCTGAATTCTCATCTGGTGAAATCACTCCCTAGATGACCCTGGCCTGATCTCATTCCCTCTGGACCTCAGTTTCCTTCTCTAAACTAATGGTCCCTTAGTTCCTTCCGGCTGTGTTCCATGACTTTAAATAAGAGAAACAGATATGGAAAGACAGGATTAAGGGTTGTACGAGCAATCCAATCCTGAGAGTTGTTTTAGACCCTCAGAGAAGGGCAGATATCCGCCCAGGGTGGAAGAGTGAGGGAAAACTTCTTGGAGGAGTCTGGGCTGGAGCTGGGCCTTTAAAAACAGTATGGAGAGAACGGAGGGGGGCGTCTAGGAGAATAAAAGAAATGTAGCCAGGGCACAATGAGCACACAGATCAACCCTAAAAGCCATGTTCTTCTTGCCATGCTCCCGAGAAGCCAGGCTCCCTGAGGAGACCCAGCCCAGCCCAGAAGGGCTGCCTTGTGTGAGCTGAGTGAGGCTGCAGCCTGGCTTGCAAGACTAATCTAATTTCCTCCTGTACCTTAATAATGACTTTTTCTTCGTTTCACAACAAAGAGAGGATTATTTCTGTCCCAGCTTCAGAAAAGGGGGCCAATTTTTCCAGAGGTTTCTGCGTGTTTCCCGCTCCAGTCAAGACCAGACCTATGAAAGGAGGGCCTATGGTAAAGGTTGACTTTTATTGATCTGGGCTGAGATATGGGGGTAGGATTTCCAGCCAAAATAGGAATTTGACTGAGGGGCCAGCAAATGTGGGATTTTCTTAAGCTTTGATGGAGTAAGTGAACGTCTAAATATGTCTTGGAAAGTAGCAAAGAAATATAGAAAGAAATTCATTTGGAACCTCGGCCAGCTCATGGAAGGCCCCTGGGCAAGGACACCCTGTTCCTTTCTGCAAGGGAGGGATGCAGCTACCGGTCAAGTTAGGCGGGCAGGTACCTTAGCCCTTTTTCTCCCTGGAGAGAGAAAAAGGAGGCTTCTTCTCTCATTTCCAGACTTACAGTCATTAAATGGGATCTCAAAAATCATCCAATTCAACTCTTACTTGAGCAGGAATCCTCTTTTCCAGTCTTTTTTAAGTCCCCAGGGATAGGAAGTTGGCCCTTCCCAAAAGAAACCTATCATACCTTTGAAAAGGTCTCATCATTGGGAAATTCTTCCATTAAGTCAAAACCCACCCCCCTGTAACCCAGGAATTCTGAACCTGGAATCTGTAAACTTAAAAAAATCTTCATAGCTGCATTTCAATCTAATTGGTTTTCTTTGTAATCCTATGTATTTTATTTTATGTATTTAAAAACATTATGCTGAACATCCTTACATTTCTCCAAGCTGCCAAAAGGGCCCATGACACAAAAAGAGATTTAAAAATTTCTTTAACCTCTCTATATTGGTTCTTGCGCTGCCTTTTGGGGCCTAGCAGGGACTAATCTAATTTCTTCTGTCTATAAGCAGCTCTTCAAATACTGGAAGATAGCAATTCAGTTCCCCCGAAGCCCTTTGTCTTCAGACTAAATGTCCCTTTTTCTTTCAATCAATTCTTGAGGAACACTGCATCCCATCCCTTCCCCTGCCCTAGTCACCCTCCTCTAGATTGACCTTCTATTGTCAAAATGCTTTAAACTAGATGAAAGCCCAGGTTTTTAGGAAGTCTTCCTTGGTGATAAAAGCAGGGTCCTCCAGTTCTGATCTGGCAGCCAGAGATCCGTCCCACTTCTACCATTAACCAATGGTGTAGTTTTGGGCTAATTTGTGTCCCTCTTGGGTTTCTTGTCTGTGAAATGAGAAAATTGGACTAGATGTTATTTTAAGATAGAGACAGTGAACGTCTCTATTTAGAGTCTGAAGACCTGAATTCAAATCTCGATCACACATTTATTAAGCAACGGAGTCAAGATTTGATCATCAGTCCAATCTCCTCATTTCACAGACAAGCCCTTAGCTTCTTTGGAAGTCAGTTTCTGGATTAAACAACTCCTCAGCTTCTTCCTAGTTTTGACATATGAGTCTAATCACTAGATGCAAAAGTGGGGCCCTGAGAGAGACTCCGAGCCAGGCTGGGCCAGGAGGTAGAGGGGAAGCTGTGTGTTTGCACTCCATGAAGTCTGGGGGGGGGTTGTGGGGGGGAAGAACTGGGCCTCCCTCTGAGGAACAGCCAAGCCCTGGTTCTCACTCCTGTGCTATCTGCCCAGCCTCTCTGTCCTGCTCCAACCACCCTCTCCTGTGCCTCTGGCCAGGGACTGAGCTTTGGGATTTGTTTTTCTGGGCTCCACACAGTTTGTTTTGGGATCAGCCTGCAGACCCAGCGCCATTTCCAGGCCTGGAATTTGGGATTCTTACTTGCTTTGTTCTCCTTGGAGAATCATTCTGCCTTGTGATAATGATGTTAAGCAGAAAAATATCCCTGTTCCCACCAATTTGCAAAGCCCGGACCTCGGCTGCCCCCCTTCCTCCTCAGCCAAATCCAAAGGAGGAATAGGATTTTATGAACCCAACTTCTTCAGTTCTGGGGACTGGAAAGTTTGTGGGACAGGAATCGAGAGAGACTATGTTGGAATGCTAGTTCTGTCACTTTTGGGCAACAAAAAAACCCCCTTATTTCTTTTTTTATTATTTTATTAATTTTATAATTATACATTTTTTGACAGTATATATGAGTAATTTTTATAACATTATCCCTTGTATTCATTTTTCCAGATTTATCCCCTCCCTCCCTCTACTCCCTCCCCTAGATGACAGGCAATCCCATACATTTTACATGTATTACAGTATAACCTGGATACAATACATGTGTGTAAATCCAATTTTCTTGTTGCACGTTAAGTATTGGATTCCGAAGGTATAAGTAACCTGGGTAGATAGACAGTAAGTAGTGCTAACAGTTTACATTCACTTCCCAGTGTTCCTTCTCTGGGAGTAGTTGTTTCTGTCCATCATTGATCAGCTGGAAGTGAGTTGGATCTTCTTTATGTTGAAGATATCCACTTCCATCAGAATACATCTTCATACAGTATTGTTGTTGAAGTGTACAGTGATCTTCTGAACAATCCCTTATTTCTGGAATTTTTAAAAAAAATTAATTAATTTACTTTTCCTGAGGCAATTGGGGTTGTGACTTGCCCAGGTTCACACAGCTAGGAAGTGTTAAGTATCTGAGGCCAGATTTGAACTCAGATCTTCCTGACTTTAGGGCTGGTGCTCTATCCACTGCACCACCTATCTGCCCCTGGAATTCTTAAGGTATGGTGCAGAAGCCACCTTAGACAGAGTATACTGCCATTATTCTCCCCTTACACTTAAGGAAATTGAAGTATAGAACAAGGACCATATAGGTATTAAGGGTGAAACAGTTTGAGGTAAGTCTCCTCAGACCTTTCTGAAATCATCCTGCTGAATGTTTTTACAGAACAACAATAATCCCTAACATTCATATACCATAACTTATTCACCCATTCTCCAACTGATGGGCATCCAATTCTTCGCCACTACAAAAAGGGCTGTCACAAACATTTTTGCACATGTGGGTCCTTTGAACCCATTTGAACCCAGGTCTTTAGCCTTTAGTTCCAGAATTCTTTCCTAAGAAGGAGGCATAAAATGAATAATTGGAAGAAACCTTGAAGATCATTTAGTCCAGAGGTTCTTAACCTGGGGTTGGTGAATTTGTTTTTCAAAACATTTTGATAAATTTATTTCACTATAATTGGTTTTGTTTGTGATATTGTATGTTTTGTTTTAAGGATTTAAAAATGTTATTCTGAGAAGGGGTCCATAAGCTTCACCAGGCTTTCAAAGGGATCCAAGACTCAGAAAAGGTCAAGAATTTCCAATTTAGTCAAATTCCTTTTTTTACAGATGTAGAAACTGAGCCCAAAAGAGAGATGAGTATCATGCCAGTGGTTATTCATACATAGTAAGTGGCAAAGCAAGGATTCTGAAGTAAGTTTTGCAACTCCAAAAAGTGTTCCTTCCAAAGAGCAGAAGGCATATTTATGTGGAAAGACTTGGAAAGGAGGATCTAAATTTCACAAACTCTCTCTCTGTTATTTACTATGTGACCTTGGACAAGTCTTGGAGTCTTAGTTTCATTATCTATGAATGAGGGGGTTGAGCTAGATGACTCATGATATCTACAATCCCAACTCCCTTAGTTTCCCCATTTGAAAAACAAAGAAATTAGAATGGATGATCTCTAAGGTCTATTTTGACTATGTCATTCTAGGATATTAATACAAATCCTTCTTCAAAAAGAACCCAGGAAACATCTTCTATGGTAAGGGAAAGTGTGTTTGGTAAGAGATGGCAAAAAGAGAGCAAGAAAGTAATAGGAATAGGAAGACAATGTGGTTATCATTGTCTTTCCGTAGTCTGAGACATCCATCTCCATTTTATCACTTTATATGTAGTCAGACCTCATAAACACCCTTATTGGGAATTTGTGATACTGGGGACTGAGCCAGACGTGATTTCCTAGCCTGCAAATTTGTTTAGCAAGTATTGTCTTTCAACAAAATGACTAGACTTTGTTGAGTCCGCATGGAGGGTACAAAAAAGTGTTTGAACATATTAATATTGATCTGAAAATTGCTAGTTTTTTATTAAAGCATTTTAGTTTCAAAACAAATGCATAGATAATTTTCAACATTCACTCTTGCAAAACTTTGTGTTCCAATTTTTTCCTCTCTTCCTTCTCTGCCCCAAATGGCAAGTAACCCAAATGTGCATGTTTCCACTTATCGTGCTGCACAAGAAAAATCAGATCAAAAAGGAAAAATGAGAAAGAAAACAAAATGCAAGCTAACTAGAAGAAAAAAAGTGAAAATGTTGTGTTGTGATCCCCACAATCCCCACAGTCCTTTCTCTGGGTGCAGATGGCTTTCTCCATCACAAGTCTATTGGAACTGGCCTAAATTATCTAATTGTTGAAGAGAACCTTGTCCATCAGAATTGATCATAGTATAATCTTATTGTTGCTGTGTACAGTGATCTCCTGGTTCTGCTCACTTCACTCAGCATCAGTTCATGTAAGTCTCTTCAGGCCTTTCTGAAATCATCCTGCTGGTTGTTTCTTACAGAACAATAATATTCCATAATATTCCTATACCACAATTTATTCAGCCATTCTCCAACTGCACTCGATTTCCAGTTTCTTGCCACTACAAAAAGGACTGCTATAAACATTCTTGCACATGAGGGTTCTTTTCCCCCTTTTTATGATCTCTTTAGAATACAGGCCCAGTAGAAACACTGCTGGATCAAAGGGTATGCACAGTGTCATAGTCCTTGGGGCATAGTTCCAAATTACTCTAAAGAATGGTTGGATCAGTTCACAACTCCACCAACAATATATTAGTATCCCAGTTTTCCCACATCCCTTAGATCATTATCTTTTCCTGTCATCTTTGCCATTCTGAGAGGTATGTAGTGATACCTCAGATTGTCTTAATTTTAATTTCTCTCATCAATAGTGACTTAGAGCATTTTTTATATGACTAGAAATAGTTTTAATTTCTTCAACTTAAAATTGTCTGTTCATATCCTCTGACCATTTATCAATTGTAGAATGACTTGTATTCTTATAAATTTGAGTCAATTCTCTATATATTTTAGAATTGAGGGAAAATGGCTAGTTATAAGAATCCAGAGTGTTAGCTAGTCAAACTCAATGTAGAAGGGAGATGTGCCACAGAACAGGAGAGAAGCAAATGACCACATTTTCAAAAACGGGATGAGTATAGATTCTTCTACTCTTTGTGTGTGTGTGGGTGTGTATTTATTTATTCTCCATCCCATTCCCCCCAGAATCCTGTTGTTAAACATTTGTCAGCAAACCCTTGTATTATTCTATAAATAATGCTTGAGCTCAACAGGAGTACAAGAAAACTCAAGGAATGAAGTTATCAGACTAAGTTAACAGACTAGAAGTCTAATGCCTGAAGGCTAATAATAACAACAATGATAACAATAACAATAATGGCAAAGTGCTTTACATCCTAGTTCATTAGAGCTTCACATAGCCCTGTCCTCCATCCAACTGGAATCACTGGATCTCTGGCCGTTAAGATTTATAAAATGCTTCTAACCCCTGAAGAAACGCTGGGCAGTCAGAACGGTACAATTGAAAAGAGCTCTGGATTTGCAGTCAGAGGACCTGGGATTTGAATCCTAGTTCACAGGGAAGTACTCAACATTTCTAGATTATAATTTCCTATTTTCAAATGAGGGAGTTGCACTAGATGACTTGGGTCTCTTTCAGTTCTAAATCTATGATCCTATTTTTATGCACAATATAATATAATTTTATATAATTATATTTATATAATATGTTGCATATAAATATAAATTATATATAATAGTACAACTTATATGCATAATATAATAATGTAAGCACTATCTCATTTCACAGACAACAAAAGTGAAATGGTTCAATGGATAGAGGACAGGCTGTGAAAAGAAAAAGTCCCATCTCTAACATGAAGTAGATGTGTATCCTGGTCAAGTCACTGAAAACTCCTGGTGCCCACAGGCACCTATAACTACAAATTACAGAGAAGGGGCTGATCTTCACTAGAAAAAAGCTTTTCCTCACCCAAGAACTACCTATATCAGTGAAATTGCAAGTCCATTTCCTATTCCTTTTTACAAATGAGAAAATTGAGGTTCTTGAAGGGTAAGTGATATGTTTGAAAGTGTGAAAATTCATTTATCATATTATACAAGAAAAATCAGATCAAAAGGGGGGAAATGAGAAAGAAAAAAACAAGCAAATAAACAACAAAAAAGGTTAAAAAAAAAGAAAGTGTGAAAACTTGGGCTTGAATACTCCAATCCTGGGCTGCTTTCAGTGCACCCCAATGTCTCACCATCAGACTATGTGTTACCCTGTGGCAATTCTAATAACTTTGACCCTGAGGAGGTAGATTTTCCTAAATCTTAGTTTTGTTTCCAGGTCTGCCCTGGAACTGCTCTGGCATCCAGCTAAATGTTCACCGGGGGAAAGATCTTTTATTTCTCACAATAACCTTAGGAGAATGGAAACTCTGTCTTCCCCAAAGGTCAGTACTGAGGACCTTAGCCTTGGCAGAAGTAAGCAAAACAAACCTGCCAAGGTGTGGGCCAGCCTGGGACCTGCCCAGAGAGCGGGGACTTCTGTGCCCTCTCCATATACAAAGCAAAGTACAGCTCTGTCTTTCTTCTCCTCCTGGACACAAACTTATATGTCTCAGGGCAGGCATGAAATTCTCCAGCCAGGGGTCCACGGCCAGTGAGAGGAGGCAGCACAGAGAGCAGCCTTGTCTGAATCCCTTCACCAACTGAAAATGGTTCAAAGGGAGCTCATGTTTAAACTCCACTCTCCATCCCCACCCCAAACCTTGATCGAGGTATCATTATGCAGGTCAAAGCCCCAAGACATAGATTCTAATTCTGGCTTTGCTTCTCATTCTTTGACTTTTCTCCCTACTATTCATGGCCTTTGTAAATCATCTCCCCTGACTGAACCTCAATTCTCTGATTTGTGAAATGAGAGTCTTTATGAGAAAGATCCTGTGCTTTGTTTCTGGCACAAACCTTACCACAACAACTTGGTACATATTTTAAAATACACAATGATATTGACCAGTCATAATAATATTAACAAGTTAAGGGTAATTTAGATTAATCTACTCATTCTAAATAGTTCTGCTTAGAGAGAGAGGTTTGACCCTCTCAGTGTTCCCCTGTGCTTTTGAAAATCTCTAATAAGAGCCATATTACAATTTGTAATGTCTCAATACTACAGTAGCTAGAGGCAAGTGGGTGGTACGATGGATGGAGCGTTAGGTCTGGAATCAGGAAGCTCTGAGTTTAAATCCAGCCACACAGACTTAACTGGCTATCTCTGTAGTCATGTCACAACCTTTGTTTGCCTCAGTGAAACAGGGATAATAATTGCACCTATCTGGAAGCATAGTTGTGAGGATCAGATGAGATAATATTTGTCTAGTGCCAGGCACACAGTAGGTGCTTAATAAATACTCATTCCTTTTCCTTCCCTTCCCATCCTTCAACTGGACAGATGTTCAATGACTTGCCTAAGATCTTACAGCTATTCAGATCTTCCTGAAGTCCCAGTCTCTAACAATAACACAATCTTGCTGCCTCTAAGATTTTTCCTAATTTCCCCAAGCTGGTAGGAATTTCCTTCCAGCATTCTGTATTTATTATGTATACATTTTCTATTTACTTCTCGATAGATTCCTTGATGCACCTTGATGAGGGATATTCTCATCTGTAGCATTATAGGGGGTGTTCCAAAAGTCTTAGTGCAGTTTGAGGTAATTAAAAGTTCAAAATTGCACTGGGACTTTTGGGATATCCAATATTTCCAGTACCTAATGAAATGTCTGCCATGTAGTAGGAGACTAATATGTGCCTCTTGCTATTGTTGTAGCTTAAAGTAAATGTGAAAAAAGAAAGAAAAAGAAGTCCATGCAGCAGCTGAAACTAAGAAGAGCTCATTACCCAGAGGAGTACAGTAGGAAAATTGAGGCTATTGATGCAAGTTGAGTATTGGCCAAGTTCAGTGGGGCCAAATCACAAATATAGTCTTAGCCCTTGAGTTTCTTTCTTTCTTTTTAAATTTAATATCAAAAAGGAGCATTTCCAAACACACAGCAGAACACAAAAGAGGATTCTATAAAATTGTGGAATGCCTTTTTGCAGCTTTTGCTTTTTTTTTTTTTTCCCTGAGGCTGGGGTTAAGTGACTTGCCCAGGGTTACACAATGTTAAATGTCTGAGACCAGATTTGAACCCGTGTCCTCCTGAATTCAAGGCTGGTGCTCTACCCACTGTGCCACCTAGCTGCCCCAGCTTTTGCTTTCTTAAAAAAAAGTATATTCACTATTGATCAGAGAAATGCAAATTAAGACAGCTCTGAGGTACCACTACACACCTCTCAGATTGGCTAAGATGACAGGAAAAAATAATGATGAATGTTGAAGAGAATGTGGGAAAACTGGGACACTAATACATTGTTGGTGGAGGTGTGAACTCATCCAACCATTCTGGAGAGAAATTTGAAACTATGCCCCAAATCTATCAAACTGTGCATACCCTGTGATCCTGCAGTGTTTCTACTGGGCTTGTATCTTAAAGAGATCATAAAGGAAGGAAAAGGACTGACATGTGCAAAAATGTTTGTGGCAGCCCTTTTCATAGTAGCCAGAAACTAGATGCCCATCAGTTGGGAAATGGCTAAATAAATTATGGTATATGAATGTTGTGCAATATTATTGTTCTGTAAGAAATGACCAGCAGGAGGAATACAGAGAGGCCTGGAGAGACTGACATGAACTGATGCTAAGTGAAATGAGCAGAACCAGGAGATCATTGTACACAGCAACAATAAGATTATATGATGATCAATGAGGTGATTCAGACCAGTTTCAATGATCTTGTGATGAATAAAGCCATCTGCACCCAGAGAGAGGATAGTGGGAATTAAGTGTGGTTCACAACATAGCATTCTCACTTTTTTGTTGTTGTTTGCTTCCATTTTATTTTCATCATTTTCTTTTCTGGTTCGATTTGATTTTTCTTGTACAGAAAGATAATTGTATAAAGATATATGCATATGTTGGATTTAACATATACTTCTATCATGTTTAACATATATTGGACTACTTGCCATGTAGGGAAGAGGGATGGGAGAAGAGGGGGGAAACTGGAACACAAAGGTTTGCAAGGGCTAATGTTGCAGAATTATCTATCCTATATTTTGAAAAATAAAAGGCTTTAATTTAAAAAATGCTATTCACATCCAAAGCAAAATAAATAAATACATTTTAGCTGTTAAAAAAAGATGAATTCATCTGATATCACCTTTCCCTATCCCTTTGTCCATGTTTAAATGCTTTTCTCACCATCCCCAATTATAAAAAATATGAAGTCCTCCTCCCTCCCTCCTTTTTTTATATTAATGTATTTCTCCTCACACTCTTCTTTCTCTTTCTCCCCTTAAGATCCTCAAAACAGAACCAATCCACCCTTAGGACTTCTATTTTTCTCATTTTTGTGTCTTCAGTATCCTTTGGAATTAATAAGGTTTTGAAGGAACATTTGTTTCTTTCCCCTCCAATAATGTTAGCACTACATCATCATACAGTTCCTTCCAATTGCTCAAAGAAATTTATTTTACTTTTCCCTGGACACATATTTGTATTTCAAGTTCTTATTTAGCTTTGGTGCTTTCATCAGAAATACTTGAAAATCCTCTTTTCCATTAAAGGTTTATTTTTGCCCCTAAAGGATTATATTCATCTTTATTGAGAAAGTTATTCTTGGTTATAAACCTACATTTTTTCGCCTTTTAGAGTATTGTATTCCATGATCCCCCCATTTTTAGTTGAAATTTCCAGGTCTTGTGTGATATAATAGTGGTTCCTTAGTACTTAAACTCTTTCTTTGTCAAATCCAGAGAAAGAATTGACGGAATCTTGAATGCAAATCAAAGCATATTATTTTTACTTTTTTAATTTTTTCTGTGTTTTTTTTTCATTTTTGTTCTGTTTCTTCTGTCACAATATGACTAATACAGAAATAGGTTTTACATGATTGCGCATATATAACCTATAACAAATTGCTTACTGTGTTAAGGGAGGGCAAAGGGAAAGAAAGAAGGGCATAGGGATGGGAGGAAGGGAGAAAATTTGGTATTCTAAATTTTATAAAAGACGAGTATTTAAAATTGTCTTTACATGTAATTAGGGAAAATACTATTAAAAGTAGTACCAGACTCATCCTTATTTGCAGGTCTATCATGTCATTTTCTGCTTAAAGACCTTCAATGACTTCCTGAGGCTTATAGGAGAAAGTTCCGATTTAGTCAAACTGAACCACTCACTGTGCCCAGAATCCATCCCACGTTTTCTTGGCTTTTTTCATTTTGCTCACCCTACTCCTTATATCTAGAATTTCTCCTCCCTCCTATTTGCCTTTTAAAATACTATCTTCCTTGAATTCAAAGTGTAAACTACCTCCAAAAAGTCTCCCCTCAACTCCATAGAAGAAATTGATGTTTCCTCTCTGAATCCTCAGGGAACTTGATATTTATCTTATGACTTTTATCATTCTAACTCTGTATTAGAAAGGTATCTTGATGAGTATAATAGTTCTAGAGTTAGAAAAGAAGATTATATCTAGATTTAGGGGAGAGGGCTGATTTCCAGAGTGAGTTGTGAAAAGGGGCTGACTATATTAGAGGGAAATGACTCTGTATAGATTTAGAAGAGAGGGCTGACTTTGGATTCAGGCTTCCCACAGCTAGAAAAGGGAGCAATAGGGGTGATGATTAATATGATTGAGTGTCAGTTTTAATTCTCTGCTGATCTGTGAGCTCTGTGAAGACAGGAACAGGAAATGGTTCATCTCTGCCTTTTTCTTCTCTCCCCTGAGCCAGGGTTGTCTATGTACACAGTGGGTGCTCTATAGTTGCTTGTGTCCTCGCAGGAGGAAAGAGGGAGAGCTTTACCAGGCTTCCCTAGAGGTGGTGTTCCTGTGAGTGTAGCTAACGCCTCCACAACCCAGGCCAGCAGCCGTCCTGCTGTCAATGGAGCTTTGTGTGTCTCTGTGTGGGAGCCTGTGGCGGGAGAATTGTGCTTGGGGGCTGTCCAAGAGCAGAGGGGAAAATGGTTTTCAGGAGAAAATGAAAAATGAATTAAAAAAAAGACTCTGAAAAGAGGCAAAGAGTCAGCCCGTGGGCAGCGTCGGGACTGGCTGGCTGCCCTCGTCATCCCCAGGGTCCTGGGGCCCAGCCGGTCTGTCTGTGGTCAGGCATGCAAAGGCAATGGAGTGTAATGGGAAGAGCATTGGATGTGAAGTCAGCAGAGCAGCATTTAAGCCCAAGCTACGTGACCTTTAGCAGGCTACCTTGTGTTTCTGAGCCTCAGCTTGACCATCTGTAAAAGAATCTTAGCCTAGACTACTTTGTACAGGGCTGTTAGGAGCAAGCCCCTTTCCAGTGTGTGCCTCAGTTTTCCCCTCTGTATCTTTAAGGTCCTTTTCAGCTCAGATATTCCACAGCTGGAGCAAAGACATTGTAAACCTCAAAACTTTATGAAAATAGGGCTTACATTTATGAAGATGCTGAGGGAATACCTGGAAGCCATTGGGAATAAGTCTCGGGTAAAGCTGTGATACCAGAGTTGGGGTTTCCCTGGGACTACATCCAGGAACTTAGCTCAGTCATTTCTACAAAGGACAGTCCTTGGAGAAACATGGAAAGATTGGGTGGGAGGTAGAAGGCATTTGGGAAAAGTCTGAGACCACAAGGGGACTACTGAAAACCTTGGGATCTCTCCATGAGCCATGAAGTCTGTCAATGGACAACCAGCTTCAGTGCATGTCCACTCAGTGCTCAGTGGTAAGAGGAAACTCTTATAATCCCTGCCCCCTAGAGCTTTTATTTGCCTAACAAGATAGGATTTACCCATGGAAAAGACAGTATGTTGAACAGGGGGTCTGGAGAACAGGTCCCAAATCCTAGCAATTTACTGGCGTTGTGTCTTTAAACAAGTCAATTTACAACTCTGGGCCTCAATTCCTTCATCTGTAAAATGGGAAGGTTGGACCCAATGATTTCTAAGCTCCTTTCTTAGTACTGATAACTAAGATTTCAGCATGGAGCCAAATCAATGTCAGCCAATCAGCAAGTACTCATGAAGTGTCCATCATGTGACAGGCATTGTGCTATAATTTGTGATACAAAACAGAATTATAGGAAGTTAAACTAGGAAGAGATTTTTTTCTTTTCTGAAGTAATTGGGGTTAAGTGATCTGCTCAGGGTCACACAGCTAGGAAATGTTAAGTGTCTGAGGCTGGATTTGAACCCAGGTCTTCCTACTTCAGGGCTAATGCTCTATCCACTGTGCCACTAGGAAGAGATTTTTGAAAGCAACAGTGATCTGTGATCTTTGCAATGATAAAAAACTAGGATGGGTAAGTTATCTTGATGGAGGATAATCAGAGGGACTGATAGCTTGTCATGAGTAATATTCAACAAAAAACACCAGATTTGAAGCCAGAAGTTGTATTCAAGGTGTGACTTCCAGTAATTAGCTGACTGTAAGACCATTTTCTTCCTCTGGATCTCCGTTCTTTTGTCGATAGAATGGGAATGATGATTCTTGGTCTACTTGAGATTTTCTGTATAGAATATATCATTTCCTCACTCTGGTTGGGCGCAAAAAATTTTTTATGACTGGAAGGTTATCAATGCTTCCTTTCTAGAGCCCCTCCCAGCCTCAGCTTGAATCATCTGCTGGAGATTTTTTTGCATCTCCTCAGTTGCTAACTCTCTCCCAATTACTTTATATTTATGAGCCCTAACCAGTTGCCAGTCTTGCATTTTTGGCTGCTTATTGGACATCTCCACTGGGATGTTCCATAGATAACTCATACTCAACATGGGGACAAATGTAAAGTCTTTGCTTGGGTTTGAATATTTAACTTTGCAAGTAAAAATACAGTTAGTCAGTGGTGTAGCTAGAGGGGGAAAAGTGTGTATGGGAAGACATTTTGCACAGCAAAAAAACAATGTATCTTTTCATTTCTTATTGTACAATAGTATTGCATTACATCCATATGCCACAATTTATTCAGCCATTCCCCAATTTATAAGCATTCCCTCAGCTTCCACTATTTTTTTTTTTTTTTGCTATCACAAGAAGTACATTTATTTCTGAGCTAGAGATGAATTGATCTCAAGGACCTCAAGATCATGCCATATGGAGGCTTGATTAAAGAAGCCTGGGGGCCCTTGGAATAGAGGAGGAAAGCCTTGGGGAGGGGCATGAGATCACCAATTTCATTGTGCTTCCAGGGCTGTCAGCTTGTTATTCTTGGCCCCAGAGAAGGAGGAATGATGGGTGCAAAATTGCCGGGAGGCTAATAATAATAATAATAACAACAGCCACCACTCTGTAAATAATAAAACAAAATAGCTATCATTCTGTAGCATTTAAAAGATTGTAAAGTGCTTCACTTAGATTATCTCTTTTAATATTAAAAAAAAAAAGTCCAACTGGTTGGTGCAGTAGATAGATCTCACACATTTATGTCACTTCAAACATCCTAAAGACCTATATAAGTGTCTTTTAAAACTTATTTGTTTTTGATGTTTACTCTCATAAGATTTGGAGTTCCATTTTTTTCTCTCTCCCCCTCCTCCCCAAGATAGTGATCAATCTGATGATTTACATAAATGTTAGTTATAATGATCATTACTTTTAGAATCCTTTTGTATGCTCGTCTTATTCCTCTTGCTGGTTATAAGCTCTTGGAAGGCAGAGGGCACATTCCCCTCCCTCTATCCCCCATTCCACCCCACATACTCAATGCCAGACCTTGCACTGATTTGTTGAATGTTCTTTATTTATCCAACGTTGCAGAAATGATTTTCTGGTGGTGAGCACAGGGAACTGAGCTCCTTGGCTCAGTTCTGGGGAAGGTCGCAAACATTTGCTGAATGAATTTTTTAGAGGGGAGAAAGTAAGGATTACTGGGGATAATTTCCTAGAAGAGAAAGAGGTAGGGTGACATAATCTATTAGTATAGAAAGAGTCAGAAAAGTTTTCTCTGGAGCATATATTGGTTGAGATGGTAGTAATCAGGTAGACTTACGGGAGGATATGATGTATAGTAAAAACAATCATTGGTCTTGCAGTAGGATAGCCTCTGCACTTAGTTCTGGCCAAGTTTCCCCAAGTAGAAAATAGACCATTAGACTAGACAGTCTGGAAAGTCCCTTCTGGCTTGAACAGATATGATCTCAAGGAGTAGAAGTTTGGTGGAAGGGCCTGTGGAAGGGAAGGTGGCTGCTGGGAGAATGGGCATAGGTGGTTGGATAAGCAGAAAAGGTTCCTGCTGAAAGAGAGCAGTAATAGTCATATGAAGCTTCCTGGAGGAGGGGGAGATTTTTCTCAGTAAAGAAGTTATAAAAGAGAATGGCCTGAGTCAATTGGAGAATGGTTGAATAAATTGTGGTATATGAATGTTATGGAATATTATTGTTCTATAAGAAATGACCAGCAGGATGATTTCAGAGAGACCTGGAGAGACTTACATGAACTGATGCTGAGTGAAATGAGCAGGACCAGGAGATCATTATATACTTCAGTAACAATACTATAGGATGATCAATTCTGATGATGTGGCCCTCTCCAATAATGAGATGAACCAAATCAGTTCCAATAGAGCAGTAATGAACTGAACCAGCTACACCCAGTGAAAGAACTCTGGGAGATGACTACGAACCTCTACATAGAATTTCCAATCCCTCTAATTTTGTCTGCCCACATTTTTGATTTCCTTCACAGGCTAATTGTACACTATTTCAAAGTCCGATTCTTATTGTGCAGCAAAATAACTATTTGGACATGCACACATGTATTGTATTTGACTTATACTTTAACATATTTAACATGTATTGGCCAACCCGCCAAATGGGGGAAAGGATGGGGGGGGAAGGAGGGGAAAAGTTGGAATAAAAGGTTTTGCAATTGTTAATGCTGAAAAATTACCCATGCATGTATCTTGTAAATAAAAAAAGAGAGAGAGAATGGCTGGAGGTAGGGGCTTAGTAGAGAGAGAAAGGACTGACATATGCTGGAACATCAGATGCTGAGATGTGGACCACTAGAGATCTCCAGGGCCCCCGGTGTGTGAGGACAAAGCTGGTTCAGCCAAAGGAAAAGGAGATAGTACATTTGGTCCCTAGCATTTTCTCCTTTAGAGGATCCAGGGAGATGGATATCCTGGACACTGAGCTTTTGTTCTCATCATCTGGTGGACATCCCCAATCCCACCCCCACCCTATGCCTACTCCTACCCAGGCTGTAGCAATGGAAGTTCACTTGGTCCATCCCCTTCCTTCCAGACAGGAACACATCTAAGTCATTGCAAACAGATGTCTCACCGCTGACTGACTCACTGAGGGAGCATGGGGGCAAAAAGACTCCTTTCTCTCAGGACCCAGTCCCACCCTCAGCCTCTGCTCTCCCCTGAGTAGGTTCTTGAGTGAAGACTGAATGAAAGAATGAAAGACCTAGTATGGAGAACTTTCCAGTTCTCTTCCCCCTATTATTTTACTGTCCCTCCCCCACCTTTTCAGTTCCCTCACATGGTACAGGAAAAAGAGCAGGGCTTTGGGAATTAAGGAACTTGGAATCGCAGCTCTGTATCTGACATGACATCAAGCCAGCCCTCTATCTCAAGATCGTTATCGGACAAATGGAGGGGATTAGACCAGATCCTCTCAGATCCTTCTATATCATTTTAGATCTGTATCTAACGAGCCTCACCTTCAGACCTGGGTGAGGAAGGGGCAAATCTCTATAGTCTCTATAATGTGGAGAGAAACCTACCCTTGGCTGAGCCCCTGCTCAGGACAGAGTCTTCTAGACTGTGAAAAAGGAAGGGACTCTACATCATAAAATGGGGTGAGAATGGGCATGGAAAATGAAGAGAGGGCCAAGATAGAGCAGAGCCCAGCCCTGGACAGACTTCCTCTGGCAATGGTTTGCTGTTCGTGGAGGTGTCGGCGCCAGTTCCATTTTACAACTTTAACAAGCTTTCTTCCAGGTGGTTACCCTCCCCTTCCCCATATCCCAAGGAGTTTTGCCTTGTCCCCTTCTCAGTCATCTTTTCATCTGACCCATCAATGGACAGTTCTAGGTGCCTTCTATCCCTGTGATGCTGTGAGGATGGGGTACATCACTGAGGGAGCTACAGGTCCCAGGAAACTCCCTGTGATCATCCCAGAGCCTGGAAACCAGAGCCCTGGAAGAATAGACTCTGGCTTGGGACTCAGCCCTTCCATTCTACCCTACTCTTCCCCTCTTCCCTTTGCCAAGCAAGATTTCAGACACTGGAAGCAGCAAGAAGTGGCGGGTGTAGCTGTGATGATGACTTGCTAAGTGGAAATCCAAGAGGCAGCCAAAATGACTTTGTCTGAAAATTCTTATAAATCACTTCCCAACTCATGCTCCATTCACAGCTCCGTCGCCTTATTCTCTTCCCTTTTTGTGTTGCCCTCAAAAGTCCAGAGACAGGACAGTTAGTTGGTGTAGCAAATAGAGCACCACCTTTTAAGTCAAGAGGACCTGAATTCAAATCTGACCTTAGACACTTACTACTTCCTTGCTGATTGATCCTGGGCAAGTCACTTAATCCTAAATGCCTCAGCAAAAAAAAAAGTCCTGAGATCTTTTCTCTGTGGATCCAATTACATCTTTCTCAAAGCATCCTGGGATCCAAAGATCCATCCTTCCATTTCCAGGAAGCTCTGGAAGGAATCCTCTGATTCAGGGCCAGTTCCAGACCCTAAAGTTGAGTGTCTAGTAGTTATGGGATCAGAGAAAGCTATTTCACCATCTTAACTCTTGATCCAGTAGTTAGAACTTTAAAAACATTTTGAGATCATCTTATACAATGCCTTCATTTTACAAATCAAGAGTCTGAGATCCAGAGAGAAACTGTGACTCACATGACCAAGTTTTGGAAGATGTGGATTTAGAATCTCCTGGCTCCCAAGTTCAACATCAGTTCTACCAGATCACAGTGCTTCTCACAGAACAGCTTAGAACATAGGCTTTGGAACAGTCAGCCAACAAACATTTATTAATCACTTACTATCTATCAGACATTATCCTAAGACAGGAGCCCTTTGAGATAAACTAGTCCAATCCCTTAATTTACAAATAAGGAAACTGATCTTCAAAGACAGAGAGAAATATTACAGAGCAAAGCTGGGAATGCACACTCAGATCCGAATACAATTCCTTTCCATATTGCACCTGGCTGTCTCAGGGGAAGCATGGTAGTGGCTATTCCCTCTTAGCTGGGATAGAGCAAAGCCAGCTTCCAGTCAGGCATTTCTTTCAGTGCTACTTTACAGCTGGGGAGTCAGGCCACAGGAGAAGAAAAAGGCAAGTGAATAACCAGTTTGATTGGGGCAGAGAGGTATCTGGGGTAGTCTGAGAAGAAGGAAACCACTTTCAGGATCCAGGGAAACTTTCTGGAGAAGATGATCCCTAAATTAGGCACAGAAAGAAGGGGAGGATTTTGACAGAGATGCAGAAGTAAGGAGAAAACATGGAGGGCGAGGTTTCACGGGAGAAGGCAAGATGAGATGAGAATTTAATGTAACTTATCTATATATAAATGAAATTCTCATTTCCCTTTCTATAATCATTGCCTCGGAGACCATGGAAAAGTGGGAAGCTAATATGGCAGCCAAGCTGGTTGATTGTTTCCTTCACTCTCGAGGAGGACCAAAATGCTGTCACTATGTATCACATGAGTTACAGTGTGTCCCACTGTGGCTGATCAGAGCAATATGAGCTTGGAGTGCTGTGCTACAGGTCCGGCACAAATAGTTCTTCAGAGCATTTGGGGTAGACTTTTACACATCTTCCACTTCTCAGCTAATTCCATTCTGCTTTGCTCATAGAACCGAGCACCTTCTCTGAGGAGAGCCCGCCGTGCTGGGCAGAATTGTATCAGTGTCTCCCATGTCACAAATCAATTCTGAGGTTCTGGAGAGTCTTTGAGAGGGCCCTTGTGCCACTTTTTCTGACCACCTTGTGAGTGTTTGCCCTATGTGAGTTCTCCATAAAAATTGTCTTTTTGACAACTTCTGGCATTCAAATGATGCGGCCAGCCCAATGCAGTTTCTCTCTCTGTGCAATAAAATGTGAAAGCTTGGCAATTTAATTTGAGAAAGGACCTCAGTGTCTGGGATCTTATCCTGCCAGATGATCTCCAGAGTCTTCCTAAGACAATTCAGATGGAAGCGATTCAGTTTTCTGGCCGGAGCTGGTACACTGGTCAGTTTTCACAGTAACACAACAATTAGGTCAGTGCAAAACTTCCTCTTCAGGTGGAACTTCAGCTAGGGAGGGATTGACTTCAACCTGAGGCAAATGGTCAGGGGCTTTACCATTGATTGATGACAGTTAATTGAAAGTGCCAGAGAAGTCGTTCAGCTCATCTCTCCAGGATCATGTCTATCACTAATTAATGTGGCCCAATCAGCACTGAGCAGCTGAGATGCAATGTGGCCCATAAATAGCCTTCAGGGAATCATAAAAGCACTTTGGATTGTTACTCTCAGGATATTTGTAAATGAGCACTTGGAAGGCTGGAGCAGCCAAAGATTTCTACCCTCCCGAAGAGGGATGGAGAAATTCAGGCTCTAGAAATATGTTTCGCCCTCAGGCAATATAATAATTGGGAAAGAACTTCAGGTCCCTTTGAGTTAGGAAAGAGGTGAGGGCCAAGGATTGTGAGAATTACAGTTAAGTGTTTCTCATCTGCAAAATGGGAATCATAACCCTCACAAAGGCTGCAGAAATAGGAGGGGCTACTATAATTCCCTGGGGATATTTTTGCTCAGATGCAAAAAAGTCAGATCTTGTGGTCCACTGGAGTGGGAAAGTCAAGGTATGGATAAAGAAAAAATCAGAGGGACACATATATGTCCTTGAGGTTTTCTTCTGTCTACTGAAAGAAGGGCTGATATGCTCTGTAGGACCCCCCACTTCTTTCCTTCCTTCTAGGATCACAGACTCTCTTATCAGTAATGACATTTCAGGTCAAAGGGAACAGAGGAGCTGGTTTGAGTTGTGCAGTTGGAAGGCTCCTGGGTGACATTTTTACAAGATGAAAACATCACTGGTTCCCAGTTTTCCAACTAAGGACAGTGTGATTGACTCTCCAGAAGGAGTGTATCGTGACTCCCACAGACACTGTGGGTCCATGAGTTAGACACGTTCTTGGAGCCCCCATGGATTCATAAGCATGTAATGGGCCAGATTCAGACTCTGAGCAACTGGATAGATGGTCAGATTATCCGACCATTCATATGCAAAATAAAGTGCCTGGAATCATGAGAATGATTTACACTAATATCCGAGTCGTTTACCATTCCCTTCTCCAGCTCATTTTTACAGACGAGGAAGCTGAGACAAACAGAGTTAAATGACTTACTTGTCCAGGCTCACCCAGCTACTAAGTGTCTGGGACCAGACTTGAACTCAGGTGGATGGGTCTTCTTGACTCCAGGGTGAGCATTCTATCCACCGTGCCACCTAGCTGCTCCCAGCCTATGAAAAATATCTGGTTTTTAGTTAATAGATAACTCAATAAGAAGAGCCATCTCCAGTCATCCTGATTTATATCTTGCCACTAGACCCAGATGCTCTGGAGGAGAAAGTGAGGCAGGTGACCTTGCATAGACCTCCCTCACTTAAATCCAATTCACTTGCATGTCAGGGCCTTAACTCCCTGATATCAGGGTCCTCTTGAAGAACAAGAACAACAGCCTCTGAGTAGAAGTGCTCTAGTCAGTTGGAACATACAACTTTTTCTTCCTTCCTCCCTCCCTCCCTCCCTCCCTCCCTCCCTCCCTCCCTCCCTCCCTCCCTCCCTTCCTCCCTTTCTCCCTCCCTCCCTCCCTCCCTCCCTCCCTCCCTTCCTTCCTTCCTTCCTTCCTTCCTTCCTTCCTTCCTTCCTTCCTTCCTTCCTTCCTTCCTTCCTTCCTTCCTTCCTTCCTTCCTTCCTTCCTTCCTTCCTTCCTTCCTTCCTTCCTTCCTTCCTTCCTTCCTTCCTTCCTTCCTTCCTTCCTTCCTTCCTTCCTTCCTTCCTTCCTTCCTTCCTTCCTTCTTTCCTTCCTTCCTTCCTTTCTGTATTTCTTTCCTTTCTTTCTATCCACATCTAGGGTATCATACCCTATCTGAGGGTGCTTTCAGGAATTAATCTTTTGGGGGCGGACTACTGAAACCTCTTAAGAAATTTTAGGATTTACTGGCTAGATTTCTTTCTTAAGGACCATGCCTCCTTAAACACAAATCACTCTGGCTCTCACTGATCAACCAACAGTAGGTCCCAGACCAAGTCCTAGTTCATCATTGTTTGGGCACTGATTAATCAGAGTGATTGTAAGTAACAATTGTTTCTGTTTTGGTCAGAGAGACTAAAGGTCTTCCCCTCTCAGACTGATTTTTTTTTTTGGTTAGGTAAAATAAACTTTTTTGGGGGGAGGGGACTTCAGTTGTATCTCGTCTTAATCACTTAATGGATGTTGTCTCAATCAAACTGAGACTTGTTAAAGACCTTAGTTTAAAAAGGTTAAGGTTTCCCACTGCCTCCAGAGTCATCTCTAGTAATCCTGACATATATCTTGCCACTGGACCCCAGATGGCTCCGGAAGGGGAAGTGAGGTGGGTGTCCTTGCCCAGCCCTCCCTCCCTCAAATCCAATTCACTTGCTTATCCTAGCATCCCCTCCATGATGGTCCTTCAGGAATGAAGGACAGGGGCAAATAGATGGTTCAATGGAGAGCACACCAGCCCTGAAATCAGAAGGGCCTGAGTTCAGATTTGGCCTCAGACACTTAATACTTCTTAGCTGTGTAACCTTAGGTAAGTCACTTAACCCTTATTGCCTCAGTAAAAACAAAACCAAAACAAAAAGAATGAAGGACAAAGAACATCGGCTTAATAGGAGTCAACAATAGGATATGGCAACCAAAAAAGGTCATGCTATTTCAGGTTGCATTGGGGGGCATGTTATTATTCAAAGTCAGAGAGGCAATCATTTCATTGTCCTCTGCTCTGGTCAGTCCACATCTGTATCATTGGGTTCAGTTTCTGGACACTCCATTTTTAGCAAAAATCTACAGCTTTCCTAAGGCTAGGGGGTGGCCAAATGGTGAAAAGACTGGAGCATATGTCATATAAGCATTGGTGGAGGGAACTGGAGAGATTTAGCCTGACAAGAGAAGCCTGAGATAGAGGAAAGGGCTTGAAGGCATGATAGCTGCCTCTGAAAATTCAAAGGGATGAAACCTACCTTATTTGCCATAGAGGAAAAAAGTAGAAGGGGTTGGGAGTCATTTCCACAGGTGCTGATGTAAGACCCAGTAGGTCTTTCTTTCTTTCTTTTTTTGTTTTTGTTTTTGTTTTTGTTTTTGTTTTTCTGAGGCTGGGGTTAAGTGACTTGCCCAGGGTCACACAGCTAGGAAGTGTTAAGTGTCTGAGACCAGATTTGAACTCAGGTCCTCCTGACTTCAGGGCTGGTGCTCTATCCACTGTGCCACCTAGCTGCCCCCCAGTAGGTCTTTCTTAACAACTAGAGGTATCCCGACTGCTTTGGGCTGTCTCAGAAAGTAATGCATTCTCTTGTCACTGCAGAATGGATTCTTTGCTAAAAATGGACAGGACATTGTTCTCTGAGATCTCTTCTAGCTCTAAAATTCAGGGATTCTTAGACATTCCTGGCTCAAGACAATATTATGTAAATTCACCTCACCTGGCTACCTCAAAATTAAAAGTCCAGCTTTCTTTTAGGATCCTCAAGACAATAGGTGTCAAGATTGAATAGAAACAGAGGGCCTCCAACACCCATAAGGATCCTTGTCCTCTGGGTGTGGACTTAGATTTAAAAGGCGGTGTTTTCTATGTTTTATTGCATTTTTATTTATTGTTCTAAACCCTTCTCTATTATATTTGAGTCTGGCTCAGGAGGCTAACCAATATTTGATACTTCTAGACTACTGAGAATAAGAGGAGCAAGAAGAATAAAACTGAAAGAACTGAGTGTGGGCTCCTATCTGGGCCGGAGAAGTAGGCCTGAGCTTTCAGAGTCCCACAGTGCCAGTGTCCCAAGTTTACTTCCTTGCTCCGGGTTGGGCTGGGCAGTCCTAAACTGATGGATTTGTTTCATCTGGCATGGGCTAGCCTAAATTGGATTGGACAAGACTGAATTGGACTTTATAGGACTAATATGGGCTGATCTAGGTCAAACTGGACAGAACTGAGTTAGCTGGAGAATACTAATTATGCTGAATGGGACTGGATTATCCTAGGTTAAGTTAGAGTAGAGAAGACTGGACAGGACTGGATTAAGATAGATAGAGCTGGACTGGGCTGGCCTAAACTGAAAGGGACTGGTCTGATCTGGGATGGGCTAGCCTGAGTTGGACTGGACAAGATCAAATTGGACTACATACAACTAATCTGGATTGATCGAAGCCAGACTGGACAGAACTGAGTCGGGCTGGGCAGTACTAGATTATGCTGGACTGAACTAGGTTATTTTAGGCCAGGTTGGAGTAGAAAAGAATGGACCGGACAGGACTGGATTGAGATAGACAGAGCTGGGTTGGGCTGGCCGGGCTGGCCTGAAATTTGTTATGCTTTGCTGGGCTGGGCTAGACTGAGCTGGGTTGTCTTGGCCTGAGCTGAGCAGGGCCGGGCAGGGTTGAGTTGGACTAAGTTGAATTGGGCTACGTTCCCTGGCAAGATCTGGCCTGGAGGACTTTGGCTTGGAGATTGGTTTTCAGAGAAGGTAATTTGAGGCTGAATATATGAGCAATAAAGGTGAATATTTCCACTTGGGGAAAAAGAGGCTATTCCATAATTAGGGATGGAAGAGAAAGAGGTAAAGCCTTTGACCCTGTGAAGAGGGAGGGAGAAATGAGAAGAGAGAAGGATAAGAAGATGGAGGGAGAGTGGGGTGAGGGGGAGAGAGCTAGAGCTAGAAGGCTTGTTCCCAAGCTTACCTACCCAGGGAGGATAGGGCAGCAGCCTCCCCGTCCTGGTGCTGTGTCAGCTTCAAAGTGCAGATCGTGGACAAAAGTTCTTCTATGACGTCCCCCCCCACTTTCTTCTCCATCCCATTGCTCAGGATCCCAGGTTAGAACAGAGAAGACCGACTTGAGGGGTTATCAATCCCAAGGCTGTGCCTCCTTCCTCACCATAGGTTGGGCCAGATCCCACCAGCTGTGGCTTCTCACTTGACTAAGAAACCAGACAGTCAGAGGAGCTGATCAGTTCTGAAATTCCCCCATGAGAGCCTGAGCTTGTGCACTTCTCATCACACTATTCAAAGGCTCTGTCTGCCCCTGGCTTCTTCCCTAAAGGAATAGAAATGCTAAATCTCTGGGACAAAGCACCAATCACCAGCTTTCATTCTGGCCCTTGGAGGACATTTATCATGCAGGCAGCATGGAGTATTATATGTGTGCAATATGTTTGTGAAAGGGATCCCTGAGCTGCTGATGACTCCCTGATTAGAGCTTAGCTGTCTGAGGTACTCCCAGTCTTGGGTTCTGAGTGTGAATGTGCACCAATAAGTGGGTGACTCCTAAAGTCAACCCTAGAAGACAGACTTCAGCAGGCCATTTGCACGTTTTCTACCTCTCTTTCCAAGCTTGCCTGCACTCTAAATCTGTCACCAGTCTATCTATACTCAAGTTCTTCTTTACCTGAAATCCAAAGTCTGGAAGTTGAATCCCATGAAATAAAGACACAATTTTGGTTGAGAGGGATATTTAATAAGAGCAATAAAGTATACTGACTCCCAGAGGCCATTATTAGCTCAACTGGAGAAGAAATTCCTGGCTCAATGCAAGCATTTAAATTTATCAGATACAACTCTATATAATTAAAATAGAATTCTTAAAAACAATCCTAAAAGTATATTGCACATATTTTTCCTGTAAACGAATGGCAGCGGATTGATGCTACATACCTTGACAAGAGGCCACATAGACTTTCCAGCTCCTACCAGAAAGAGGGAAAAAGAGAGGAAAAAAAAAAGAGTTGCCAGTTACTCTTCAGCCAGCCAGAAGAATAGCCTTCTATCTCTGTGTATAAAGAAGATGAGAAGACTCTAAACTGCCCAGTGTTCCATCTTTCAGGCCTGCTCAGTCACACAGTGGTAGATTTGAATTCAGCTCTTCCTGACTCCAAATTCAGAATCTGTCCCCTACAGATAATTTCTTTGCTAGAAGGAGACTTTTAGTTTGCTCTGAATAGCCTTATTTTAAAAAATTTCTGCAGAATAAGCTGAAAAAAAAAAGACAAAATGCCAACCAAAAGCAGTGGGGAGGTGGGAACACCTTGGCACTAGGAGAGGAGTTAGAACATTCAGCTCCAAGCTGGGCTGCCAGCCAAGCTTCAAGCAGTCCAGCCTGTGGAGTTGGGGTGGAGATGTATGGGTGTACTGCCAGGTTCTAGAAATTGTACACTGAGGTCCCAGTAGCCTAGCTTCTAGTCCAGGCCTGTTTTAGGGTAGGATTCCTAGCCATCCACCCAAAATCTCACCAGGACCTTATCCTGGCTTCCCATCACGGAGAAATCAACCTAAGCCTGTGTCATGGCTCCAGCTGAAGCTGTAGCTCCTCCTCACCCCTCGGCAACAACCTGGCCCCAATGGGGTGTGTGCCCCTTGAGGGAAGCCTTGGAGTAGAGACAGCCAACCAGAAAAAAAGATCCTGCTGAGAGAAAGGCATAAAGCTTTAGGGGTGGGGAGATGCCAGATCTTGAACCTGGAAGTGACTGCATTAAACCAGATGTGGACCTTTGAGGACTGGAAAAAGTAACATATCCCATTTCTACTTAACTCCAAGGTTTAACATTTACCAAGTATAATACTTTTCTTACAATCATCCTATGAGCTACGATAGTACAGATTGTCCTTAGTTTTCAGATGAAGAAATGGACACTCTTCTTAAAGGGTCTTTCTCCCTGCTACTAAAATATCTACCTAAGGCATAAATCCAACAATAAAACTTCTCTGCTCAAAATCTTCAGTGACATCCTATAGTTAGAAGATAAAGTGTAAGCTCCTCTACCTGTTCATTGAAAACCTCCGAAATTTGTTCCAGTCTACCTCTCCAGCCGTTATCTTTCCCCCAAACTAATGTATACATTGTACATTGCAGAGAAAATGGACAGCTTGCTGATCCTCAATCCCAGCTTTTGTTCATATTACTGTCATTCCTGGAACTGTCCACATACCCATCCTTAAACATCCTCTTCCTTCAACCATATCTTCCATGAAATCCTGGTCATCTTGGATGAGCAATTTCTTCAAATGGAGAAAGGGAAATGAGAAGTGAGGCTGCTGCCATAACCTCCTTGCAGATCCTCTCTCTCTCCTCTAAAACACGTCTGACCATGTCGCTCTCCTCATCAAGGAACTTTGGTGGCTATTTGCCTATAGGATAAAATGGAAACTTCTTTATTTGGCATTTAGCTCCCTTCACAATCTGACTCCAGCTTTTCTTTCCAGGCTTATAGCACTCTCCCTTATTCACTACCCTCCCAGTGGTCTCCATATATGATATCCCATTTCCAACCTGGAGATGTCTTTGCCTGGATTTGCCTGGATTAAATACTCCAGTCAAATCTCTGCTCAAACAAAAAATCACAAAGGCAGATGATGGAAAAATTTGAGGGAAAGAGAGGGTGTATTCACAGCACTTGTGCCCTTGGTAATACCTGCCAATTATACATGCTTAGTTTATAAAACATTTTACATGCATAATCTTATTGAATCCTCAGAGCAGTCCCATGGCGTAGATAAAATGAATATGATTATCTTTGTTTTATAGGTGAGGGAATTTAGGCTCAGAATAGTCCAGAATCAACAGTTAAGTATTAGGAGCAGATTTGATTCCAAATCTCCCAAACTCTAGGTCCATCACTCTAGCCAATACACCACATTACTTCTCCAAAGTCTCAGACATTAACCAACAAGAGAAAAAAAATGGCCAGATGTCCCAGACAATCATATCACTCCGTTGCTCCTAGGAATCTCACTGATAAACACTGAAGAGGTAGCAGCTGTGTCCTTGAGTTGAAGAGAGTTCACAGTTGCTCTTAGTGATTGATGAGCCCATTCTTCCAGCAACAGACATCGGGAGAATGACCAGTGGATGAGTTTATTCCATTGTAAAATGGAAATAATTATAGTGGTTATATCCCAGAGTTACTACAATAATCAAATTAGATAACATGCAGAGTATATTGCAAACTACAAAACATAAGATACATGTAAGCTGTCAATATTATTGCTATTGTTATTATAGTCAGAAGTGATCTGAACAAATAGAGTCCATTAGGACTATCACTTCCCTTGTTCTGGAGACTGCTTTTATCAAGATAGCCTGAGAGCACAGATCATCATTCAAAAGTGATGATAATGATGATGACTAACATTTATTTATTTATTGTTTAGTCATGTTCAACTCTATGACCCCATTTGGGATTTTCTTGGCAAACATATTGGTGTGGTTCTTTCTCCAACTCATTTTACAAATGAGGAAATTGAGGCTAACAAGGAAGGAAGGGAGAAAAGAAGAAAGAAAGAAAGAAAGAAAGAAAGAAAGAAAGAAAGAAAGAAAGAAAGAAAGAAAGAAAGAAAGAAAGAAAGAAAGAAAGAAAGAAAGAAAGAAAGAAAGAAAGAAAGAAAGAAGGAAAGAAGAAGGAAGGAAGGAAGGAAGGAAGGAAGGAAGGAAGGGAAAGGAAGGAAGGAAGGGAAAGGAAGGAAGGAAGGAAGGAAGGAAGAAGAAGAAGAAAGAAAGAAAGAAAGAAAGAAAGAAAGAAAGAAAGAAAGAAAGAAAGAAAGAAAGAAAGAAAGAAAGAAGAAAGAGAAAGAAAGAAAGAAAGAAGAAGAAAGAAAGAAAGAAAGAAAGAAGAAAGAAAGAAAGAAAGAAAGAAGAAAGAAAGAAAGAAAAGGAGGGAGGGAGGAAGAAAGAAAGGAAGGAAGGAAGGAAGAAAGAGAAAAGAAAGAAAGAAAAGGAGGGAGGGAGGAAGAAAGAAAGAAAGAACTAATTCTTGCTTCCCTGATCTCTTGGCTCATTTCTGTTGATATAATGGCATCTTAATGCCAAAACCTCAGATAGAAACTGGCAATGTGGGAAGGCCAGACTGTCAGGTGAGAAAAGACATTCTAGGAGTTTCCATTATATAGAGAGAGCCAGGGTGAGAGCCATCTGTAAAACCTTAGCAAGCCTCTGCTGACATTAGCTCAATGTGGATTCCCTATTCACCCCCAGGGATGTTCATAGTATTATAGGAATTTGCAGATCTTATTCCCTTAGGTTTTTCAAGACCTTGCCTGCCTCCCTGCTATGCCTCCAGCTTTTCTAGGGGAGAAAGAAATAACATCTCCTTCTTCTCAACCCCCAGGTAGGAGGCAGCTTGGTCAGAGTGCCAAGGAGTCTCTGAAGCGGTGGGAGAAGACTGTCCCTGTGCATGGTCTGGCTTTTTGTAGGAACTTGAAACATCTCTACATATGAGGTCTAAACCCAATGTACTCTCTGCTGTGGCTCTAGAAATGCTATGGGTGCCTCTGATCTGAAGGATGCTTGGAGAATTAGTCTGGCATTCAAAGTCCTCCACATTATGGCTTGAATCCCTTTTTGAAGTATGATCTTTCACCATACTCATAGAATCATCAAATCTCGTAGAAGAGAGTTTAGAGGACATTCAGTTCAATATCTATCTGGACAAGACTCCCTGCTATACTATTCATTCAACAAACTTATATTAAACATCTACTATATGCAAAGCACTGTGATCTAGTCTGTGACTACAAAGATACATACAACGTAGATTTTGCTCTTGATTAATTCATAAGCAAGATTATAGATATAGAGCTGGAAGAGACCTTGAAGATCAGCAAATATAATCCCCCTCATTTTATAGATAAGGAAACTGAGTCCCATAAAGATCACATGGCTGGGGGCAGCTAGGTGCTGCAGTAGAGAGAGCACCAGCCCTGAATTCGGGAGGACCTGAGTTCAGACACTTGCTAGCTGTAACTCTAGACAAGTCACTTAACCCCAATTGCCTCAGGAAAAAACAAAACAAAACAAAAAAAAAAAAAAAAAACAAAAAACAAAAACACATGACTTGACCAAAATCATACAACTGGTATCTGAGGCAGTATTGAAATCCAGGTCTTCCTTCTTCTACATGTCACCAACTATGCCATATTGTCCCATCAAATAGAATAAAAATAAATAATTAGAGAGGGAATCACAATAGTGTAGAACTCATGATAGCTAATATTTTTATAGTATTTTCCAGCCACAAATTCCAGGTCTTAAAGCTCCCATAATCAAAGGCAAACCCTTTCCCTTCTAGTTTCCCTTATGTGTTTTCTCCTACTAAAGGAGTATCTGTATCTCAAAGAGATCACAAAAAAGGGAAAAGGACCCACATGTCCAAAAATGTTATAATATCCATTTTTGTAATGGCAAGGAACTGGAAAGTGAGTGGCTGCCCATCAGTTGGGGAATGGCTGAATGAGTTACGGCATATGAATGTTATGGAACATTATTTTTCTGTAAGAAATGATGAGTGAACTGATTTCAGAAAAGACTCAAGTGAACTCCTGCTTAGTGAAGCCAGCAGAACTAAGAGCACATTGTACACAATAACAAGAAGATTATGTGATGATCAGCTGTGAAGAATCAACAGCATGGTGGTTCAAGGTAATTACAATAGACTTGGAATGGAAAATGCCAATCACATCTGGAGAGGGTTCTGCATATGGATGAAAGCATAGTATCATCACCTTTTTAGTTTGTTTTTTCTTTCTTTCTCATGGCTTTTCCCCTTTTTGTCTGATTTTTTTTGTACAACATGACAAATCTGTTGAAAGGAATTGTACACATTGAACCAAATCAGTTTACCTGCAGTATTGGGGATGGAGAGGTAAGGAAGGGAGGGAGAAAAATTTGGAACACAAAAATGAAGGTTGAAAACCATCTTTTTGATGTATTTGGAAAAATAAAATACTAGTGAAAAATTTAAAAGCATGTAAGCTCCTTAAAAGTAGACACTGTTTTGCTTGCTTGTATTTATATATCCTCAGGGCTTAAATCAGTACTTGGCACACACTAAACTATTAACTAATGCTATCTATCCATCTATCTGTCTGCCTGCCTATTCATTATCTGTCTGTCTCTGTATCTATTTACCAGTCTACCATATTTTTAATCTATACATTTGTTCGTCTATCTATCTGCCTCAAGGTTAACAAAGTGCATTAATACATTTGTTTTTTGCTTTATTGATGACTTTTGTTTTTTACCTGACAAAGTAGTTTCCTGGCATTTCTCACCTCACCCCACCCCAGTCCAACAAAGACAATTAAACAAAACTGATTCAAGACAATCCTGACAAAATAGGCTAAATTTTTCACTCATTTCTATCCTCCTTCCCCCAAAATAAGTTTCATTATCTACTTCCTACCACAAAGAGAGGTCATCATATTTAATCTCAGTTCACGTGCCTTTTTGTGTTTTATTCATTATATGTTACTGTAGCTATTGTGGCTATTGTTTGACAGGTTCCACTTTTTCACTATACATCAGTTCATAGAAATCTTCTCATGTTTCTCCAAATTCATCTTATTTTCTTATAGAACACTGCTTGTGAGAGGATCAGCTCCACACTGAAGCACTTGTAGCCACTTGGGATCCCTGCCCGCCTCTCCCAAAGGCTACATCAATTAAGCAAACCAAGTGACACTAGACATATGTTTGCATATAGTCCATTTCCTTTCCTTGACTACCAGCTCTCCTACCTTACTATCAGATGCATTCAATTGTTTCTTTATCTGTTTAATCCTGGTCAAGTCTGTGGAAACTGATGAGGAGGCTGAACAGCATGTCACCAATTTTTCCTGTTTGTTTTTACAACTCTCACAACAAATACAAATGGACCAGGAAAGCAAATTCTCACATTGATCGTGACCAAAAAATGAAAGTTTCATTCTGGATTTTAAATCTATCATCTCCCTCACAGGAGGTGGGAGACATGTTTCCTTTTCAGTCCTCTGTCAAAAGAAAACAAAATTTCCATATCCCTCTGTCCAGCAGAAAAATGTCCTCCACAGTTATTCTGTAAAAAGACTCCAACATGCTCCCAAGAGATGGGATGGGTGGGGTGAAGGGGTAGAGGGAAAGTTTCTTTCTTTCCAATTTCAGACTTAGGTTAGAATAAACACCAGTTCTGCTTACATTATTTATCCTGGCTGTTTACCAAGTAGATACCAGACAGATAATTAGGCTGTCCAAGGCCACCAGCAGTGGGTTGTGGGCTGGCCAAGGTCTTTGTCTTTTGGCACAGATTATAAACTACCCCCTTCTTCCTTGCCACTCCCAAACTCAGTAGAGGTCCAGCAAAGCCACATCATTCCAGGGTAATTTGCCAGAAGTCTTCTTTCCAGGGGTTTGGGATCATAAGCTCAGAGGTCATCTGGTCCAACCCTCTCTCACCATAGGAATTCCCTCCAGAACCTCCCCTCCCCCAATAAGGGATGCTAGAACTTCTCTTTAAAGACATACAGTGATAGGGAACTAACTCGATGCTTCTTTACAACAAAGTTCATTCATTGTTGGACAGCTCTTTGTGAAAGAGAGAGCACATGCCTTATATATGTAAATGAACTAAATCATCTTTATGAATGCCTCCTATTCCAAATCTTACATCAAGCTGAAATCCATCACCCTATAATTTCCTTCTCCTTCCCTGATCCCCATTGGTTGAATCTGGATGGAGAGAAGTACATGATGATATAGTTACATCACTCTGGGCTGGTTGAAAGACTAGACTCATCAAGTACTTATTAATGCCATTTGTGACTCTCTAGTGGAGTGCTGTATTCCTTGGTATTTTTTTTAGCAGTGACTTCAATAAAGCTATTGAAGGCATGTAGATAGCACAAATCTAAGAGGCTTAATTAACACATTGGGTAACAGAGTCAGATTTTTAAAATATTCAATGGCTAAATCAAATAAAAGTGTAACAGGGATAAATATAAAATTTCTTTATTTGGGTTCAAAAAATCAACTGTCCAAGTACAGGTTAGAGAAGGTTAGACAATGATTCTTGTGAAAAAAAATCTACTGATTTTAATGTAGAACAAGTTCAATATGAGTTAATAGTGTCACATGACAATAAAATCCTAGGCTACCCAGGACCCAAAAAGAGGGACACTCTAATAGATTCAAGGTTTTCCATCCTGCCCAGAAAAAGAGAAAAGGAAAAGAGGAAAAGAGTCTTGGATTTGAAGTGAGATGTTTGATTCCTGGCACTGAGCCCTTCTAGACCTGAATCTATAAAATGAGGACGTTCGACTACATAAGCTTTAAAATCCTTTCCAACTCTAACTCTATTCTCTCCTGGTTCTCCTGTCTATCTGACTGCTGTTCATATTTAGTTTCCTTTGATAAATCATTCTACAAGTTCCACTACCACCCCTTCTAAGTATAAGTTTTCATCAAGTCTCTATCCAAGGTCCTCTTCTCTTTTCCTTTGATACTATTTCACTTGGGAATCTTATCATCTCCCAAGGGTTCAGTTATCACCCCTATATGGATGGCTCTCATCTTTATATCTAGGCTTAATCTTTCTTCTAAATTCTAATTCTAAATCATCAACTGCCTGATGGAAAGCTCCAGCTGGACATCCCATTTGTACCCAAACTCATCATATCCAAAAGTGAAATTCATTCTATACCAGTCCATTCCCAAAATCCTTCCTTCCTCTAAACTTTCTTATATTATTTTAGCCATCCTTTCTGTCACTGAGGTCTGTAAACTTATAATCATCCTCAATTTTTCATTCTCCCTGATCACATATGTTTAGTCACTTACCAGGTCCCACATTGAAAATAAGAATTGTCTCATTCGTCAGTGCTTATCACAGTATCTGGCACATAGTAGACACTAAATAAATGCTTGCTGATTTACTATCATTCTATTTTCATAACAACTTGCATTTCTCTCCCTCTCCATTCATATGGTTCATTCACTCTAGTTCAGGTCCTCATCATTTCTTAATGGAATCATTGTAATAGCTTTCTAATTGATTACCTTGCTTCCAGTCTCTCTTCTCTCAGCCTCTGCTCATCTACCATAATAATCTATCAAGAGCACAAGATGGAGCACTTTCTTAGGTGAGAATCTTCAATTGTTCCCATTCTCTAGGATAAAGTACAAACAGTTCACTTTGGCATTTAAGGCACTTTCCAATCTGGCTCCAGCCTTCCTTATTATACATCCACACACTCTATATTCTAGATAAATTGACTTAATATAAATATATAAAAATCCATATTACCCAATAGGAGTGGAAAGAGATAAAAAAGGAAGAAGTGATAAAAGGTAAAAGGGAGGGCATATCAGGGAGGCAGTGGTCAGAAGCAAAAGAGACTTTTGAGGATGGGCAGATGAAAAGGGAGAGAGAAGGAGAAACAGGAGAAAATAGGATGGAAAGAAATATACAGTTCATAATTTATAACTATGGATATGAATGGGATGAATTCCCCCATAAAATTGAAGTGGTTAGCAGGATGGATTAAAAACTGGAATCCAACAATATGATGATTATAAGAAATGTACTTGAAATAGAAAGAATCACATATAGTTAAAATAAGAGATTCAAGTAGAATCTATTATGTTTTACTGAGATTTTTAAAAAAATGTTTTATTAAAAAAAAGGAAAGCAAAAAAGAAACACTTGAATTATTAATTATTAATCCCAAAGATCTATGCAAATATTTAGAATTATTTAATAATTCCAAATGACAGGGCTCCTTTGAAGTCTTCCACAAATTTTCTATTGGTCTGCTCTTATTCTACTTATTATGGAGGGTAACAATGGCTCTTTTAATTCTTATATCTTTCCTGACTTACACTGTGTAATTCTCCCATTTTCCTTTCCATATTCTTCTTTCTGTATTGGTCTGTAGCTACATATGTGAACAGGTAGGAACCATTAATTCACACTAATACATTAGTCTCGATTATTTTGTCAGATAAGTTATCATCCCTAAGATAGCAAGATATAGAGGGAATGCAAAGATACAATAATTGAATGTTGTTAAAAGGAGGGCAAGGTGAGGAATCCATATTTTCAGACAATCAGTCCAACAAGAAAGAATTCACTAGTATATGGGTTCAATTTAAAAATTTTCAAAATGTTAATATATAATTAAATTATTATGGAGAACATAGCTGGCAAATGTTTTATGCAACTTTCTATGTAGTCATGTAATTCAAACATTTTAAAGGCCTACATAACTACTACTGCTATTGTTGCTAGTACTATTACTATAATTATCACTATCTAATAATAGCTGGGTAGTAACAGTAGATAGAATGCTAGACCAGGAGTCAGGAAGACCCAAGTCCAAATCCAGATTCATGTACTATTAGTTGACATTTTCTTTTCTTTTCTTTTCTTTTCTTTTTTTAAAAGGCAAGGTATCAATCATGATCTCAGAAAAAAACAAAAGCAAAGGTAGACCTGATTAAAATGGATAAAATGGATAATTGAGGAAACTACATTTTCCTAAATGAAGTAACATTAGACATATAATTCTTTTTAAATTTTATCATTATACTTTTTAATTTACAAAACATATGCATGGGTAATTTGAAAAAATTTTCAACATATGCCCATACATTTATATGTATATATATATATATATTGTATGTAAATGTATATGTATGCATATTTATACAGTTATCTTGATGCATAAGAAAAATCAGATCTAGAAAGAAAGAAAAAAAAACCTGAGAAGGAAAACAAAAATGCAAGCAAACAATAACAGAAAGAGTGGAAATGCTAAGACATATAATTTTTAATAGTTTTTATTTACCAGATATATGCATGAGCACTTTTACAACATTGACAATTGCCAAACCTTTTGTTCTAATTTTTCCCCTCCTTACCCCCCCCCCAGATGGCAGATTGACCAATACATGTTAAATATGTTAAAGTACAAATCAACTACAATGACATATAATTCTTAAGGGGAAAGTTAAATGAGTTACAGGAGAAAATAGACAGCAAAACTATACTAGGGGAAGACCTTAACTTTCCTTTCTCAGAACTAGATAAATCTAACCATAAAATAAACAAGAAAGAAATTAAGGAGATGGATAAAATTTCAGAAAAGTTAGATATCATAAATCTCTAAGAAAAAATGAGTGAGATTAGAATGGAGTATACCTTTTTCTCAGCTGTACATAGCACTTCACAAAAACTGACTGTAAATTATGGTACAAAACTTCACAAATTAAATGTGAAAAAGTAGAAATTTTAAATGTATTCTTTTCAAATCATAATACAATAAAAACTACATTTGATAAATGGCCTTGGAAGCATAGATTAAACATGAATTGAAAAATACAATCTAAATCATGAAGAATGAGTGAGTCAAAGAACAAATCACAAAAACAATCAATAGTTTCATCAAAGATAATGATAATAGTAAGACAACATATAAAAATATGTGGCATGCAGTCAAAGAAGTAGTTAGGGGAAGTTTTATATGTCTAAACACATGAATAAAAAAGAGAATGAGCTGATTAATGAAATGGGCATGCAATTAAAAACATAGAAAAAGCACAAATTAAAAATTGCCAATTAAATAGAAAAATAGAAATCCTGGAAAATGAAGAAGAAATTACTAAGAGTAAAAATATCATTGAACTAATAAACAAAAATAGGGGGTTGTTTTACTTTTAAATGACAAATAAATAAATGGTTAATTTTATTTTTAAAAAAGAAAATCAAACTAACAGTCTCATAAATGAAAAAGGTAAATGCACTATCAATGAAGAGAAAATTAAATCAATCATTAGGAGTTATTTTACTCAGTTATATGCCAAAAAATGAGCATCTAAGTGAAATTTATGAATACTTTAAAAACATATAAATTGCTCAAATTAACAGACGAGGAAATAGGATACTTAATAACCTTATCTTAGATAAAGAAATTGAACAAATCATAAATGAACTTCACTAGAAAAAATGCCCAGGACCTGATGGATTTACAAATGAATTTTATCACATTTAGAGAACAATCAGTTCCAATACCATATTAACTATTTTTAAAAAATAGTAAAGAAGTCCTACCAAATTCCTTCTGTTAAACAAATGTGATTTTGATACTTGAACGAGGGAGAACAAAAAAAGAAAAAGAAATCTACAGACAGATTTCACTAATGAATATTGACACAAAACTTAAAATACTAGCAAGGAGATTATAGCAATATATCATGGGGATCATTCCCAGTATGATCAAGTGGAATTTATACAGTAATGTGTTCAATATTAGGAAAAGCATAATTAACCACGCCAATAACAAAAACAAAAATCATATGATTATCTCAATCGATGCAGAAAAAGATTTTGACAAAATTCAACACTCATTTCTCTTAAAAACTCTAGAAAACATAGGAATAAATGGAGTTTTTCTTAAAACATTAACTAGTATCTATCTAAAACCAAGAACAAATATTATCTGTAATAGATATAAACTAAGCTTCTCAATAAAATCAGGGGTGAAGCAAAGATGTCAATAATCATCATTTTCATTCAGTATTATAGTAGAAATGCTACTTATAAAAAATAAGACAGGAAAAAGAAATGGAAGAAATAATAATAGACAGCAAGGAAACAAAACTATCATTCTTTGCAGATGACATGATGGTATCATACCCTAGAGAATAAATTAAAATACTAGGTAAAACAACCTGAAGTAAGTTTCAGGACATAAAACCAACTCACATAAATCATCAAATTCAAATCTGTCCTTAGACATGATCTATACCTGTTTGCCTCAGTTCCTCATCTATAAAATGAAATAGAGAGCAAAGTGGCAAACCACTTCAATATCTTTGTCAAGAAAACCCCAAATGTAGCCAGGAAGAGTTGGACATGATTGAACAACAATATAATAATAATAAATGACCATAGTAATATAATGTTGGATAAATCCAAAGACCCAAGCTTTTGGGACAAGCACTAGGAGATAATTGTACACAGTAATAACAATCTTGTAAAGATGACCAGAAAGACTTAGATACTCGATCAATATGATGATCCAAGACAATTCTGAAGTAATCATGACAGAAAATGCCATCTATCTCCAGAGAACTGCCAAACTCTACATGTAATTTGAAGTATATTTTTTCACTTTATTTTTTTCTTGCTACTTGTCTGAAATGAAAATATATTTTGCATGATTTCACATATATAATTGATATAATATTTCTTGCCTTTTAATTATGATGGTAGAGAAAGTTTGGAACTCAAAATGTATTTAATATTTAAAATAAAAAATTTTATTTAGTTATTTTAAAAGAAGGAACATTTCAGCATATTTTCTCTGGTTATTTTACTGTGGGTTTAGTGCAAGACGGTGGGAGAAAATGAGTTTTTTGTGATTATTTTTTAAAAATTATTTTCTTTCAGATTATCAACTGCCTTCCCAAGCCCATCACACTCCAGGTTATGAATGAAAAGCAGCTTGTAGCAATAAACAAATTCAAATATGGATGCAAGGATGCAAATATTCTACATGGTCCTAATTACCAATTACATAATTCTGAGGGAAGTGGGATACACCTGTATTATTACATAATATGTAATTTACATGCTTATATGATATGTAGGACCTCCTTCCCCACTACCTTTGAGAAGTAAAGTCAATTGTGTATAGCTTCTGGACACTAAAAGGAATTTAATACTCATATACTCAACAAATATGAGAAATGTATGAGTGTTGTTCCATGGCTAAAATGGAAAGTTCGTAGACTCTTGAGACTAAAAGCTAATGAGTTTGATATCAGTTACTGGCAAAACTTTAGGATATAGCATTAAAGGAATGGTTTGCAAATATTTATAAAGAGAAGCTGAATTAAGGTAAAGCTGGCACAGATGCCATATTAATGCCTTATTTACTTTTTTAAAAGATTTTCATAATGTATATGTAGCTTGAGGTCTGCTCATTATCGCCATTACGTCCATTCTTTCCTTTCTTCTGCAATGGTTATCTTGCTCACCCAACCTGTACTGCAGGTCAGGGAGTTCTCAGAGTGGGTGGCCATAATGCTTACTCATTTTCAAGGTTCTAGGGTTAATCCAGATGGAGAGAATACATTCCTACCACTATTAACTCTAAATCTTGAGCCTCTACCAAGATGTTTCCTATTTAACAAATTATCCAAGAAGAGACTATTAACTCAATGAAAAATATTTAATAAATAGAAAACAAATAATTAAAACATAACATTTCAATCATTTTTAGTGAAATGTGTTAGGACTATATCTCTCCATCTGGGTTAACCTCAGAACCTTGAAAGTGTGAGTTTTTGTTTCTTGCCATAAGATTAAGGGGAGCATTTCATACTCCGCTTTGAATTATTACAGTTGGTAAAGACAAGACATCCAAGTGGGTCAGAGTCAGGTCTAAGGAGCAACCTCAGATCGAAGTCCAGCAGGACCTCAAGAGCTTTTAGTCTGAGGAGTTGTATCTCCATGTGCCAAAAACAGTAGGTGCTTATTAAACATTTGTTTTAGCCACAACACACCTAGATAACATGCAATATTCCTAGAGTCACCAAACAGTCCTAGGTATTAGGATTTGCTAGCTAACAACCTTCAAGTTATCATATACATAATATGTCATTTAGACGCTAGGAAATTATATATTCAGTCATCTTAACTTTAACTATCTTCTCTGTTGGATTGCTTTTTTACTGTTTCTCATACGATTGTCTTTCTAAAATGCCATTTTAAATTATTAAAAAATATTTCCAATCAAAAAGGCCTTAGATAATATGGATTACATAGTTCACTAGATTTTAACCAAAGATTAGGGGAAAAATTCTCATATCTTCAAAACTTATCACAGGAAATATATCTATATATATTTCTATATCTATACCTGTTTTATCTATATATCTATATATTTCTATATCTATATCTATTTCTATTTCTATATCTATATCTATATCTATATCTATATCTATCACTGAGATAGTTTCAGAAATAACTAAATGACCAAAATACCAATTGCAACCTAGACATGAGATTATAAAATTAAATTATAGAATTTAAACTTGGAATGGTCCTTTGCAACCTAATCATTTCACAAACAAGCAAACAAAAGGTTATAGAAGTTAAGAATTTTGCAAAAGTTCACACTGATAATAAATAACAAAGTACAGATTCACCCCTGTCATCAAATTCTAGACCTAGTGGTCTTTTCTACCATCCTGTGATTGTCTCTAGTGCCTTTCTAATAGATCTAAGGATCTGTATTGACCCTATTTTACTAAAGATTTTGTTCAACAACTAATATGGAGGTGTAGAAGGCATCTTCATAAGGTTTGGTTATGGCATAAAGCTGAAAAACATAGCTAATGTGGTGGAGAACAAATTTAGAGTCCAAAAATAATTCAGTAGAAACATAGCCTAAATCTAGTAAGCTGAAATATATTAAGGATAAACATAAAGTTCTACATTTGGGCTCAAAAATATGAGTATGAGTAGAGAATAATTCATATTTAAAAAACTCAAGAGATTTGACAAACTTCAAGCTTTACATGTGTCAGCAATGTGAATTAGCAACCAAAAAACTTTACAGTCTTAGGCTGCATTAATAGAGAAACAACATCCATCAATAAAAAAGATAATTGTCCTGTTGATATCTGCCCTTATCCAATCACATCTGGAGTTTTGAGTTCTAGTTCTAAACACTACATCTTAAGAAGGACCTAGACAAGTTAGTGCTTATCCAGGGGAAGATGACCAGGGTGTTGAAAAGACTAAAAATTATACTCTGTGAGGATCAGGAAGGAACTGGGTGTGTTTACTATGAAAAAATAAAAGACTTAAGAGGGACATAATCCTCATCTTTGAGTATTTGGAAGGTTGTCATGGGGAAAAGGTTTAAAACTTGCTCTATAAGGCCCATAGGGCAAAACAAGCAGTAATAGTTGGTAGGTGCTTAAAAGGAGATTTCAGCTCAACAGATGGAAACATTTTCTAATGATCAGAGCTGTCTGTCCGAGATCAGAAAGAGCTGTCTCTTGAGCAATGAGCTTCTCATTATTAGAGGTATTCAAGAAGCAGAATTATGATTCATCAGATATTTCAGAAACCCTGAGGATCTTCTCCTCCTGGATTGATTACTTTTTTTTTTTTTAACGGATTAGGTATAAAAGGTCATTTTTTGGCCTAATTTCTTTCTTACTTAGGCTTACTCACTAATTGAGGTAAAGACTTTTCTTTAAAAAGCCCAAGGTCTCCCATTGCATCCAGGGCCATCTTCAGTCATCCCGATCTACATCTGGCCACTGGACCCAGATGATTCTGTAGGGGAAAGTGAGACTGGTGACTTTGCACAGCTCCGCCTCATTCAAATGCAATTCACTTGCATGTCACGTTAGCACCTCCCTGATGTCATGGTCCTTTTTGGGGAATGGACAAATAATAACAACAATAATGCAGAGCAAGACAAAGCTTCTGTGAGTTTACTTGAGTGGTGAAGGAGTGTGTGTCTGTGAGGCTGGCTGGCTTTATGGATGCTTTTTTTCCAAACTAATGTGAAGAATCTTTACTCCAAAAGAAATCATAAGCACCCGACACACATCCCATCAGGGGCAGAAGATCAAAAGGCACAAGGGTTAAGCTATAGCTTGGATGTTTTCCTAGCTGTGCTCTTTATTCATTCACTTTTCAGGGGATGGTATTTGGGTTTTGTTCTCTTCAGAGGAAAAAGCAAATGGAAGGAAGGAGGAAACTCTGCTCAAAGAGTGGTTTCATGTTGACCTTTTGTGGAAAGAGTTACAGAAAATCTGGGTTTGTTTTTCAAGATTGAAGACTTTTGGTTTTTCATCTTTCTCCTTCAGAGACTCGTTGCCTGTGGTGTCTGCCACGTGAATTGCCCCTTCTTCCCCCTGCCTGCTCCTCTGGGTGGAGAGTCAAGAATTCAGCTACTAAATTTCACAGGGAGAGATTTTGTTTCAGAAGGCTGTCTCCCCCTGTTACTTCTCCCCCAATTTGTTCCATCAGAGAAGTCTACACAGTCAGTCCTTCTGTTTCTGAACCAACTCCAAACCCTCAGCCCAAAGCTCAATTCACCTCTGAGCTCCCTGGAACTAAGCCTTAAGGAGCCCTTTCCCAGCCTGCCTGTTGTCAAAAAGGAGACGGTGGATTTTTGACCCTGAGATCTTCTCACAAAAGTGGTCCTGAGATCTTCACACAGATTTGCTGCATGAATGGTGGGTGGGTATTATTACATGCTTATCTGCACATCTGAGCCTGGAAAACTTTTGCCCTGATCCTTGGGCATTTTTTGTTCTAACCCGGAACACCATCCCTCATCAACGTTTTAGACATTGCTTCGAAATTGGTATAAAAATATTAGTATAAAAGGAAGCAAAACAGAAATGTAGAATAGGCTGCTCCCCATTTCCTTTCAAGGCCAGATTTATGAAGTGAAATGAATTCCAACAATTTGGGTCCAGCAGGGCCCCAGAGCAGCCAGCGCTTCCATCTTAAATACTGGCTACAAGGTTAAAATAACGCGCGTAAATATTATGATAAAGGTTTCATGTCCTGTTTGGAGGAGCTGTGGAGAATTGCCTTCTGTGCTGGGTGCTTGGAGTGCACTCCCTTTCATCTCAAATCTTGGGATAAAGCTCCCAAGGGGGGGCTTTGTCCAGGCTTTCTGAGCATTAAGGGGCTGGAGGAGGGGTGTTTTGTGAGATTGAAATGTCATCCGGGAGATTGTGCTTCTTGTTGAATTAGCCTGAGAGTGCCTAAAATGGGCAAGTAAAGGACGTCACAATCCTTCCTCGGGGCTGTCCAAATCAAATACTGGCTGATCCCAGGGCACTGGATAAGTTACATTTATAGGAGAGGCTTTTAGAAAGTAGATGGAATGGTTTGTAGTGGACCGAACGTGGAAGAGATGCTAGGGATACTGAAGAAGCCGTCCTCCTGGAGGGGATATCACAGCCAGATAAAGCTAATCCACTCATGCCTGGGAAGAACCACAGGCATTATTTACATAATGGAGGGGATTGTAGACATAGTCTAGTGCAACGTCTTCATTTCTGCAAATGAAAAAATTGAGACTCACATAAATAGAATCAATAAGTAAGAATCTGAACCCAGAACTTTGTTTTGTTCTGGAGGAAAGCATCTGCAGTTCAAGGTAAGTAAGGTGTTCTTAGGAGCCAGAGAAAATAACCATGAATGTAAGTAGTTGAGCATCAGAGGGCAGGGAATATGTCAGAAAAAAAGAGCGTAGTGCTATACAATAATTTCAGGTGGGTATGACCTGTGCTAGAAAAATGACTGTGAATTCCCAGAATTTCCCCTTCCTGCTTATAGCCCACCTCCTAGCATCAGGAATCATGTTGGTTAGAGAAGTAGCCTCTTAGGGAAGTCAAGTGAAAGAAAGGGAAAGGAAGAGAAAGGAAGGAAAGGGGTTTTGACCACAAGCAAGTAATTTCAACTCTTTGTACAACTGTTTCCTCATTCATGAAATGAGAATAGTAAATCTACCTCTTATGGAAGTTGTGAGATCATCAAAATGCTTATATCTTAGCAACAAGGATACTGTGGAAATATATGCTAGATTGAAAGTTAAAGTCATGTTCCCTCTGGTTTGCCGGCCAGAATCAGCACTGGACCAACACCCCTGAAATTCAACTCTAGTGTGAACACACTTTGATAAAAATCAAAATGAAGCTGTTTCTCATTATTTAAAGGAGAAGAAATCTCGAGGGAGAAAAGAACTCTTAGAACATTCGTAGAGCACAGAAAGTTTTAGAAATTCAGAGAGCTTCTTGGTTTTAGAGTATGGACTTGTTGACAACATGTTAAGGAAAAGAATGATGACAAAAGATTATAAGCATTATCACCTCACAAAAAACCCAGAGATAAAAATGAACCTTCTCCCTTCAAGAGCTTGTCTTGAGACCCCTCTAAGTCAAATCACCCCAAGATGTAAAATTGAGATCTTTCTCCCTGTTGGGGTAAATCTCTGGCCTAGATCCATTTCATGAGTATCCAAGCCATGTTCATTTTCTCCCTGGCTCCCTTCCTTGCTCTCAAAACTCCTCCACTTCCTCCCCAATGGCCTTGTCCTTCCCACGAGCACCCTTCCCCTATTCCCCATTCTTGCCCAGCTTTCCCACTCTCCTTTATGTGTTGGCTTCCTACTAGATTGTAACCTCTTCTTCTTCTTCTTCTTCTTCTTCTTCTTCTTCTTCTTCTTCTTCTTCTTCTTCTTCTTCTTCTTCTTCTTCTTCTTCTTCTTCTTCTTCTTCTTCTTCTTCTTCTTCTTCTTCTTCTTCTTCTTCTTCTTCTTCTTCTTCTTCTTCTTCTTCTTCTTCTTCTTCTTCTTCTTCTTCTTCTTCTTCTTCTTCTTCTTCTTTCTCTCTCTCTCTCTCTGTCTGTCTATCTCTCTCTCTCTCTTTCTCTTTCTCTCTCTCTTCATCTTTGTGCCTTTGTCTCTGTCTCAGATACTTCCTAGCCATGAGACCCTGTACCCATCACTGTTTGCTTCACTTTTCTCAATTGTGGAATGGAGATCATAATAGCACCTATATCCTAGGCACAGTGTCTGACACATAGTTAAGTGATATATCAATATTAGTATTATAATTACCTATAACTATTTTACCTTCCCCATTGATGGAGCCAGTCACGTATTCTCTCTGCTCACAGCCCTTCAAAACCTCTGAAGTTTTTCTCATAAGAGCCTCAGGCACTAATAAAGAACCCAGGCATCTCTATTGGCCACAGGGCTTACTTACTAAGCCCAATAAATGATTTCTGCCTGATTGGTAAATAACTGCTGCTCACTAATGATATTATAAAGCATTTGTTCAAAAAGATCATTCTTCCCAGATTTGACATTAGCCAGACAGCTCTGAAGTTAGCTTCTATTACTCAAAGTTTGGATATCGGCCTTAACATGTGGCTGACAGAATGTACGGTTTATACAAATACAAATGACCCTAGACTTGGAGCTAGTGGACATCTTTGGGATCATCTAATGAAAGGTTTTTTAACCTGGGATTCATGAACTTTTTTCATTTAAAAAATTGATAACTGTGAATCAGTATGACTGGTTTCCTTTGTAATATGTTGTACTTTATTTGATGATTTTAAAAACATGAATCGGTCCAGTGGCCCAGATGACTGAAGTAGTCCATTACACACACACACACACACACACACACACACACACACACACACACTCACACACAGACAAATGAAACAAAGAGAGACTAAGAGAGAGACAGAGACAGAGAGACAGAGAGATTGATCTATTGCAATCCCTTGGCTTTACAGAAAAGAAATTTAAATGAGATTTATCTAATGCTATCCAGATAATAAATGGAGATTGCAACATAGAGAACAGTTAGTCCAATTCTCACATATGACAGATAAGAAAGATAAAGCCTTATTTCCAATAGACTTGTGATGGAGAGAGCCATCTGTACCCAGAGGGAGGATTGTGGGGACTGAATGCAGATCACAACATAGTATTTTTACTCTTTTTATTGTTGTTTGCTTGATTTTTATTTTCTTTCTCATTTTTCCCCTTTTGATATGATTTTCCTTGTGCAGTATGATGATTGTGGGTATATTTATAGAAGAATTGAACATGTTTAACATTAAAAAAAAAAAGAAAAGAAAACTAAGCTCTAGGGAAGTCAAATGACTAGAATTTTACCTTTGATTCCAAGAATCTAAATTCAATGCTTTATATTAAGTTCTCTTTCCATCAAAACCACATTGCCTACCAAGGAGTCAGAGGCTCTTTTAGGATTTTACCAAGGGGTCTGCAGGATACGTGGGAAGGAATACATGGGGCTTATAGCTTTTAAGGACCCCATTCAGAGTCAAGGAAGATACCTGTGTGATCCTTTGAAATCTCAACCCTGAGTTTTTGGAAATTCCACCATGCTGAAAACCTTAGGCTTCTATAAGGACCTACAGCATGGGGTAGTGAGGATGGCTAGATGGACAGAAGAATGGAATGATAGATGAACTGATGAATGGAAGGATGGAGGGATGGACAAATGGACGGGTGGATAGATGCATAGATGGATGAAAAAGCATTTATTGAACACTTTGGGCAAAGCACTGTGATAACTGCTGGGGATACAAAGAGAAAGCATTTTTTAAGAAGCTCACATTCTAATATGGGTGATAACACATAGATTTCAGTAGCAAGTCAGATGAAAAAGTTCACAGGTCCAAAGGACATAGCAGCAAAGCACCTGCATCATAGTTAATGTTACTTCTATTAACAAATGCCTACTTGTCTCTGATTTTGAACTACTTGGCAGGGCCAAGGATTTTATTGGCGTCAACCTTCTTTTCTAGGTCTCCAGTAGTTACGGTAGGTGAGGAGACACTACCCCAAGCAGATGTTAGAAGTCACAGATCCACTTAAGTTACTTCCCTAGGCTTGAGCCAGGGCTACCTGTCTGGGGAATGATGCTGTTCCCAGGGCCTTTGGGTCTCCCTGCTTACTGGTGGCAGTAGTTGGGATTGGTGATGGCATGGATAGTGGGACCTGTCCCTCCAAAGTTTGCTTTCCTCAGTAATAACTTTAGAGGCTGAACTGGAATTGGGCCAGTGGTATAGGGACCATTAGTGATCCTGGAGCTGTTGAACTCAAGATCCTGAGATATCTCTGCCACATTTTGAGGTGATTGAGGCAGACTGACCCACCTGGCACATGCCTTGGGAAGAACATTCAACGGGAGTTAGGAAGCCTAAAGGTGACTACTCCCTCTGCCATAGTAAGGTCATAGTTGTATGATCTTAGTCAAGCCCTACCCTTCTCTGAGTCTCAGTTTTCTTATCTCTAAAACAAGAAGGTTGAAGTAGATGTTCTCTAAACTCCCTTCTAGATAGAAAAGTCTATTAGACCTCTTTAGTCAAGCTTCCTCTATACTCCTTAGAAGTCAACTCGTCCTCTGTCCTCCAGAGTGGATTTTCCCAAGACCTGCTATACTAAGGCCTTCCTGAGAATGAGAATCTAGGGGGGCAGATGGTTTGGAGCTGCCAACTTGCCAGATGATTATAAAGCACCAGAGGGGTTTTCCTAGTACCTGAGCTGGGGGCTGGCTGTCTTCCAGCCTGGAGATGCCAGTGTATCTTCAGGCTGTGCAGAGGGTGGGGCCTTGGCATGAGGTGTGCTGGGAAAGGATGGAGCTGTCACTGTTCCAGGTCCTCCCTGCCTGTGCCTCCCAGACTGAGAACCTTGCTCCATCTCTCTGGCAGCCTCTTCTCTCTCCCGTGGCTGTGGTTCTTGGGCTGCTCCCACCCACACAGTCTGGAGTGTGGTCAACTCTTATTCAAACTCTCTGAACCCCTCCAGCAAGTTAGGCCAGGCCAATTTTGCACAGGCCTTCTTTTTGTGTGTGAGCTTCTAGGCCCTCCCAGTCCCAAGAGCAAAGAAGCAGATCCCATGGGTCCGTGCTCCTTTCCCACCTGGCACTCCATGGGATCTTACTGCCCACCGTGTCCCCTGGAGCTACATAGACCAGAGTGTGCCCTTTGCAATGGGATGGAAAAGGAAACAGAGCTCCACAGTGAGGGCTGTTACTTGGACTTGGGATGCTCCAGGAGGAAGAGGGACCTCAAAGAGAGATGATGGAAAATGAAAAGAAATGTGTTAGTCATTTCACAACTTTTAAAGAACCAGAGAGGAGCAGGAAGGAAGGAAGGAAGGAGAGGGAGAGGAAAAGAAGGGGAGAGGGAGGAGAGGGAAAGAGGAACGGAAAAAAGTGGGGGAGGGAAGAAGAGAAAAAGGGAGGAGAAGAAAGGGAGTGAGAGTGAGAGAAAGGAGGAGAAATGGAGGAGAAAGAGTACAGAAAGTAAAAAAGAAGAAAGTGAATTAAGAGAGGAGAAGAGGAGAGGGCAGAGAGAATAGGGAAGGAAAGAAGGAGGGAGAGAGGAGGAAAGAGATGAACAAAAAGAAAGAAGAAAAGGAGGAGGAGGAGAAGGAGGAGAAGAAGAAGGAGGAGGAGGAGATAGACAAAGAGGAGGAGAAGGAGGAGGAGGAGAAGGAGGAGGAGGAAGAGGAGAGAAGAAAGATAAATGAAAAGGCGAATAAGAGGAGGAAGAGGAAGGGAGAGAGAGAAGAGAGAAGGAAAGAAGGAGAGAAGGAGAGAAGAGAGGAAAAGAGAGGAGAGGAAAGGAGGAAAGAGAAAACCCAATAAAAACTTAACTTGGAGATGTAGAATGAAGTATGTCCTACATGCCGCCTCCCTTAGAAGAGAACCCTGCCAGGAGGAGCCCCACTTAGCAAATAGACATGGGGATGCCTTGTGATAAGGAGTAAGTGCCTAAATCGCCCTCCCCGCCCCCATCTCAGTGTCTTCTCCTCTGAAGCCAGTGCTGAGGATTCCTTTGGCCAGTTTCCCCAAAGCCCATCAAAACACTAGATTCTCCAAAGCTGAGGGCACCTCATCTCACCGGTACATGAAAGGGAATCCCTTCTCAGGACACCCTTGAGATCCGATGATCCGAGAAGAGATCCGACTTCTGCTGGGAGACCTCCAGAGAGCAAGAACTTGCCCTTCCATGGTAAATTAGAAAGAGCACTGACCTTGGAATCAAGAGAAATCTGAATTCAAATCCTACTTCTGACATGTACAAGTGAGGGAATCAAGCAAATCCCCTTGGTCTTACCTTACAAATCATTTAATCTGAGCTTTAACTTTCTCATCTGTAAAGAGCAATAATAATACCTTCATTGGGATAACAATACCGGGAAGACCTACATGTGCTACACCTAGATTACGTGACCACTTAACCTCTCCCTGTTCCTGACAAATCTCTCAGATTCTAAACTAAAGAAAAACCATCAGTCTGCATTAGTAGAGAACATTTTCCTCCTCAGGAGCTCCTTTTGCTGATGAAATCCTAGGTCTAAATCTTTTTAAAGGAAAAAAAAACTATAGTACCTCTCTTACAAAATTTTTTTGTTTTAATATGAAATGAGATACTTGTAAAGCACTTTGTAAATCTTTAAAGTGCTCTAAAGCATATAAAGTATATGAAATAGATATTTTAAAGTTTATAAATACCATATATTAATTGCCTCCCAAGATGGCCAATTCCACTTTTGCACTAAGACTTAAGAAATTTTCCCTTATTAAGGAGGGCTTTAACCTACCCCTCTTTGAAACTCCAGCTCCCTCCCTTTATTGTTTCTGATTCTACTTTCTGTGGCCAGCTCTTCCCCATCATAGCCCTTCCAATACTTTTCTCATCAAATCCTTTGAAGACAGCTATCATATCCCTCTTAAGTCTTCTGGCACGGCACCATTCCTAAGTCTTTGGATGCCCTCCAGGTTGCCAATATCCTTCTTAAAATGTGATGCCCAGAATTGAACACAATGTTCTAGGTGTGATCCAACTGGGGAAACAGTGAGACAGACTATTACTTCTTGCTTTTTTTTTCTGAGGCAATTGGGATTAAGTGACTTGCCCAGGGTCACACAGTTAGGAAGTATTAAGTTAGACTATCACTTCTTGATACTGATCTTCTGTTGTGATGGGAAAGACAAGTCAACAAAGACCCAATGCTCAGAACATTTGTTACAAGTTTTTTTTTTCTGCTACTGATCCACATAGAGACCTGCAAAATCTACATCTACTAATGGGTGATGGAAAAGCTGGGACCTTCCCCACCACCACCAATCATCCTCATCTCCAATTCAGAATATGCTCAGATATTCGGTGATTGTTTTTTTTTTTTTTTTTGCTTACTAAATAATGATGTCTTTTAATTAGCTACTGAGTGTAAATACAAAAGGTACGAAGAAAAAATATCATCTCTCTTTCCTAGTGGCAACAAAAACAATAATGTTTTATTTGTAATTAAACAGGACTCTTAAGGCATCGAGATGGAGCAATAGCAGCTCTTGGAGACAGAAGAAATTGAGTTGAAATCCAGTCTCAGACGCTAAATATTTGCTAGCTGTGTGACCCTGGTACTTAAATCACTTAATCCCAATGTTGAAAACTATCGTTACTTGGAAAAAATAAAATATTATTAAGTGAAAAAATAAATATAGATTAGATCTCATACAACCTCCAGAGAGGGAGAAAGGCAGACATGGCTCCAGTTCAAGGTCTGCAGATTACATCTTGACACAGACTATCTCATTTTTCAATCCCAGCTGCCATGTGGCCACAAATTTTGGTTGTTTCTCTTCTGTCTTTGTCATGGTTATTCTTTTCTGATCTTAAGTGACTAGGTATCAGACAGAATGGACTAAACTATGACCTTGACCTTTAAAAGTTATAACAGTGACCAGAGTTCTGATAACTGGAGTCCGTAGCAGAGTCTCCTAATAGCCACAAGAGTTGAGCCTGTTAAGAACTGAGGAGCAATGAGAAGTCCTATCCTCAAAGCAAGAGAACAACTGATCCCTCAGCTAGGTCATATCCAAAAGGTCACGTAGTGGGAGGAATATCGGGAATCACTTCTTTAAGTTTGGGTCCATTCTCCCTCCTCAGAAGGGCTGGTGAACCTGCTCCTGTAAATATGTGATGGAGGAGTTCCCATCCTAATTCAGAACATGCTCAGATAAAATGGCTGTTTCCTGTGGCTTACTGAACAGTGGTGAGAAAACTTTTAATTAGGTACTGAATGTATTAGGTTTTTTCTTTTTCTTTTCAGGAAGTATTAGCACAATCCCTAAAATCTATAGGTAGTTGTGTAAAGGAGAATGTATGGCCAGTTTTGGAGGGATATGTTTGCTTACTGTGCTTTCTCAGGAGATAGCTTTTTGTAAAACCTAATTAATGTTAACTGTCTAAATGTTATTGAGGAGATATCAATGGGTCAACTGATATCAAGGAGGTAATCATTGACAATTTAAGTTGGGGAGATTTTAACTGGCAATCAATAGTGGGAAACCACATCCAATGAGAACTTGTGAATTATAACATTAGACAGACTCAAAGTTACTTCTAAAGACCTAAGGGAGAAAAAGAGGACCAAGGTCATTAACCTAATGTTAACATTAACCCAATGTTCAATTTCATCTTATTCAATTGGGTCCATTTTTCTAGCCTGTCAAGATTTTTCTTTTACTAATAATTGTTCAATATGTTAATTATCTCTCCCTGCTTTGTGTCATCTGGAAACTTGATGTTTATACCATCTATACTTTTGTTCAAGTCATTGAAAAAATCTTGGTCAGAGCCGAATTAATTACAGATTTCAAAGATGCTCTAGCTAGGAGTTGACTTACTACTCTAAAATGTAAAAACAAAAACACATTCTTAGCTTGAGGATCACACAAAAACAGGCAGCTGGCTAGATTTGACCCATGAGACATAATTTACCAATCCCTCCTCTGAGCAAGCATCAAAGTATTAATCTCTATTCTAAATCTGGTCATTTAACCAGTTTCAAACCCACTGAAAATGTCATTCAAACCATTTCTCTCCATCCTGTTCACAAGGTTATTATCAAATGCTTTGCTAAAATCTAGGTACTTTTCTTGATGAACTCATACTTACTCTGATTCCCTTTATTTGTTTCCTTCTTTTTTTGCAAGGCAATTGGGGATAAATGACTTGCCCAGTCTCGTAAGTGTTAAATGTCTGAACTCAGGTCCTCCTGACTCCAGGGCTGGTGCTCTATCCACTGCACCATCTAGCATCCCTTCCTAAATGTCCATAGATCATCCTTTTAATAGTATGATTTAGAATTTTTCCAGAAATCAGTTTCATTACATTGCATCTTGAATAATATTCCATTCTCTTTCCTTTGAAGGAAATTTGGACAACATCTGGCTAGCTTCAGTCCTGTACTTTCATGATCTTTCAAAGGCAGAAAATGAGCATTCATTAATCACTTACTATATTCCAGGTACATAGTGCTTTACAAATATCATCTCGTCTGATCTTTACAATAGCTTTAGGAGGCAGGTGCTGTTCTTGTTTCCATTTTAGAGTTAAGGAAACTGAGGCAGATAAGGTGAAGTGACTTGCTCCTAGCAATCATCATCTAATATTTGTTTAAGTCTCCATTTGAGCTGGGATCTTCCTGACTCTAGTCCCAACACTTTTTTTGTACTGTGCCATCTAGATTCTTCCAAAGATCAAATATTCCTCAGAGTGGCTGATCAATCAACCTCTGACAGTTCTTCATATCTCAGAAGTCATCCTCATGAGCCTGGTTATTTGAATAATGTGAGGGCAGCCAGTTGCTTGATTCCTTAGCATCCCTTCTCTTCTCTTACGTTCCAAATCCCTCTTAACCACATTTCTTCTATCCTCAACAGTTCAAAGAACACTCTCCTTTGTGGAGAAGAGAGAAATAAAATAAAAGCTGAGTAGTTTTGCCTTGCCAGTGTCCCCATTCACAAAAGGCATAGTTCTATCTCTTCTTTAATCTTCCTTTTGACCTCCACAAGTCTTTGAAGCAGGATCAGAACCCTTAGAACCCATATCTTTCTGTTTTCAAAGCCAGCATTCTCTCTTCTCTGCCACATTACTCCATTGAAGAGTTGTCTCTGGCTGAATAATCAAATACAAAGAAAAAAACACCCAGAAGATCCAGACCCCCATAAACCACACAGCACCCAGAATCCTCATGAACAGACACTGAAGAGGTAGCAGCTGCATCCTTGAGTTGAAGAGAGCACACAGCTGCTTGTAGTGATTGATGAACACCCCCCACCCCACTGTCCCAGAAAACAGACTAAAAGAAAGTCAGGGCATGCTTTTGATGTTGGTAAACACTGATGTGGGGGCGCTTTCAATTCAGCCCTTGGGTTTTTTCAACAAAATGTTAAAAGTAGAGGATGGAGCATGCAGAAAAAAGGGGGTATTAGCGTGGGATTTGGAATGATTTGTGCTCTAAGTGGGGAAGATGAATTAGTTGGTGACATGCTTACATGGGGAAGCTGTAGGAGCATGAGCAAATATGTGTGCAAGTGTGTGAGTGTGTGTATGAGTGTGTGATAGGTGAGCTGGAGATTTACATCTCTGAGTAATCTGATGGCTTATTTTGAATCTCTGGGTGTCGCTCCTCCAGTTCGGGGTGCTCTCTCAAGTAAATAATATTATATAATATCCTGCTTCATTGAGGGAGGTTGGAACTGATTACGAATTAAGGCAATAAATGGAATAAAATTTCCCTAGTTTAACCTATACATATTTTATTTGTAGATAGTAGTTTGCCTGTTATTTATTTTATTAGCCTGTGAACCCTTTGATAGTAGGGGCTGGGTTTTCTGGGTCTTTCTTTGTGTCCTGAGAGCTTAGCACAGTCCTTGGTACATAGTGCATTCTTAAACAAATGCTTGTTGACTTGGCTTGATTTGATTGTGTCCTGTCACCTGAGAAACTGAGGTACTGTCTTCATTCCGGCAACAGGAAGGTCAGCTGGATAAATACAGCTATAATCTTTATTTTCTTTCCTGATTGAGATACATGTGGGAGACATAGACTAATGCTGAGGTCCCTAGCACAATATTATGGAATAATATCAGTATTGTGTTGATAATTCCTGGTAGAAGATATATTTGACTGGAGATATTCTGGATTATTGGAGTAGGCCAGTGGACCCCATAAGAGGAATAAGAGATGGAGGATGATTAAACTTGAATATATGTTTTAGAGGGCTCAAGTCACTTAGCTTCATTCATTTATTCATTCACTGAAAAAACATGTCCATAGTAATAATAATAATAATAGTTAACACTTAATATAGTGCTTTGAAGTTTGTAAAGTAATTTATGTATGTAATATATATATATATATATATTTATATTTATATATTTATATAACTTTATATAGAAAAAAGCTGGGAGCCTGCTTCTGGAAGTCATGTAATAGGAGCATTGTGGAGTATGTGAAGACTGATTCTGGTTTATTTATCCTATGGTGAACAGCAGCCTATTTGATTGGCTATAGTCAGAAATAGAACTGGGGACACTTTCAAAAGGCATGATCAGCTTTGGCCCTCTCTCTGGATTTCCCACTGGAAAGCCTGGTTTGCCTCTTTGTTGATGGTGTTCAGGGATAGATGATGCTGTAAGAGGAAAGGTCTCTAATCATTTTTCCTTCCAGGACAACGTCATTTCTTTACCTAACTCACTCAGTATTTGCCCTTTTGTTTTATTTCTTTTTTTTTTTTCCCCCTGAGGCTGGGGTTAAGTGACTTGCCCAGGGTCACACAGCTAGGAAGTGTTAAGTGTCTGAGACCAGATCTGAACTCCGGTCCTCCTGAATTCAAGGCTGGTGCTCTATCCATCACGCCACCTAGCTGCCCCCTGCCCTTTTGTTTTAGATGACAGATTGTGAGTTTTGAAGATCCAAGAGAGTGAGCCATTTCAGATCCTGGAATTCTAGTCCATACCCAATTTTGTAGCCATTCCAGGACCCCCACTCCAAAGATTTAAGAGTGATATTTAAAATTATTATTTTTAAAAATTTTTACTTTAAAAGGTAAATGGACGATAAAAACATGTTTAAACCCCAACTATGGCAGAAAAAACCCCAACAAAAACTGAAGTAGCATTGTATAGCTAACTCATAGGAAAGTGAATTTGAATTTCTTATTCCAAAGCATTTCAAAGAAATGTAGGAGTCCCATTTTCAAATGTTATAACAATATTTGATGAGTTAGTTGGCTGAAAAAAATATATTATAGAAAGTTCACACTTACAGAAATTAAATAAGCTAATAATATTCCAAATGTTTGTTATGTTGTGTTACAGGAGTGGATTTTTCTATGTTGTCTTCATTCCAATGGCTACTTAGAAATGATTAATGTGTTTGACTTCCCAAGGCAACAGGAAGGTCAGTTGGGTAAATACAGCTATAATCTTTATTTTCTTTCATGATTGAAAGTGTATGTGTGGGGAGAAATAGACTAATGTTGATGGCCACAAATGCAAATTTTTAAATATAGGGCCTCAGTTTTATTCTATGAAACATTCTTGTTTTATTATTCATTAATTAGGAAACTAAATTAAATAATTCATTACTTATTTTTAGCATTTTTTAAATTATGAGATTCTTTCTCTCCCTTCAGTCCCTCCCCCACGCACTGAGAAGGCAAGCAAAATGATATCAACTTCACATGTGAAATCATGCAAAACATGTTTCTCTATTAAACATGTTGCAAAAAGAAAAAAGCAAGAAAAATAAAGTTCAAAAAATTCTTCAATTTGTACAAGTTCATGTGTTCTCTCTTCAAAATTGTCTTGGTTAACTGTATTGATCATAATAGCTAAGACATTCAGAAATGATCATTGTTACAATATTGTTATTACTGTATACAGCATTCTTCTGGTTCCATTCGATTCACTTTGGATGAATTCTCTGAAAAAAAGAACTCCCTAAAAAGCAGGATTAGCCAAATGGAAAACGAGGTTAAAAAAAGTTCACCCAAGAAAATAATTTCTTAAAAATTAGAATTGGGCAAGTAGAAGTGAATCACTCCATGAAAATCAAGAAACAATAAAACTAAGTCAAAAGAATAAAAAAATAGAAGAAAATGTGAAATTTCTCATTGAAAAAAAAAACAATTGACTTGGAAAACAGATCAAGGAGAGACAATTTACCTGAATTATAATAATATATTAATAATATAATAATCAGAAAAAGACCCTTGACATCATATTTCAAGAATAGAACCAAAGGGTAAAATAGAAATTGAAAGTATCTACTGATCACCTTATGAAAGAAATCCTAAATTGAAAATTTACAAATTACAAATTACAAAAACCAGAGGAGCTTCTAGGTAAAGAAGAAAATATTGCAAATAGCTAGAAAGAAGCAATTCAAGTATTGTGAAGCTATAACAAAGATTACACAAGATTTGGCAGCTCCTGTATTAAAGGAGCAGAGGATTTGGAATATAATATTCTAGAAAGTAAAGGAGCTAGGTTGATAACCTTGCCAGCAAAACTGAGTATTATTCTTCCAGGGGGAAATGAACATTTAATGAAACAGAGGACTTTCAAGCATTCCTGATGAAAAAAATTCAGAACTAAATAGAATAAAGAGATATAAATAGAATTAAGAGAAGCATAAAAAAGATAAAAATGAAAGAGTAATCATAGAGAGACTCAGTAAAGTTAAACTGCTTAAATTCTTATGTGGAAAAATGATACATGTAGCTCCCCAAACTTTATCATTATTAGGGTAGTTAAAAGGCATTTACATATACAGAGGGCTTAATTGTGAAATGGAAGTAGATAACAGAATGGATTAGAAGCCAGAATTCAATAGTATGGGGTTCCCAAGAAACATGCTTAAAACAAACCAAAAAAATGCCTTGTTAAAATAAAAGGTTGGAACAAAATCTGTTATGCTTTAGCTTAACAAAAAAAAATGAAGAGATGGTAATAACAATCTCAGACAAGACAACAGCAAAAATATAACTAATTAAAAGAGATAATCAGGAAAAGTGCATTTTGCTAAAAGATACCACAGACAATGGAAGAATATAAAATTTTTTACAAGTTTTTCTAATAAAAGCCTCACTTTTCAAATATGAGAATCATATTCTGAATCAACTTTATAAAAATAAGAGCCATTCCAAATTGATAAATGGTCAAAGAGATGAACAGGTAGTTTTCAGAAGAAGAAAGTTATTTATCATCATAAAAATGCTCAAAATCACTATTGATTAGACAAATATAACTTAAAACAACTCTGAGATACCACCTTACACCTATCAGAAATGACAAGTTTTGCAAGGGATGAGGAAAAATAGGTATACTAACAAACTTTTGGTGGTATTATGAATTGGTCCAACCATTCTGGAGAAGAATCTGGAGCTATGGCAAAAGGGTTATAAAACTGTGCATATCCTTTGATCCAGCAATAGCACTAATAAATCTTTATTCTAAAGAGATCAAAAAGAAAGGAAAAGAACCTATAAACAGAAAATGATTTTTCTTTAATATTTTATTTTCTCCAGTTACATGCAAACTTTTTTTTTAACATCTGCTTTTAAAATGTTAAATTCCAGATTCTCTTCCTTTCTCCCTCCCCTCCCTGAAACCCTTTTCCTCCTCACTACCACTAAGAAGGCACATGTGAAGTTATGAAAAACATTTTCATAAAAGTCAACATTGCCAAAAAAAATAGATCTTGCCCCCTCCCAAAAAAAACCCTCAAGGAAAATAAAGTAAAAATAAATTAATATGCTTCACTCTATATTCAGACCTAATCAGTTCTTTCCCTGAATATGGACAGCATTTTTCATCATAAGTCCTTCAGAATTGTCTTGGATCGTTGTATCCATCAGAATAGCATTCATTCACAGCTTAATTGTGAGGTAATTATGTTGGGATAATCTCAAAAAAGGGGAAGAGTTAAGAAAGAGAAATACACAGAAAATAGAGGGAAGGGGGAGAGAAAATGGGGAAATTTTTCTTTTTTCACTTTTTTTCTTTTAGTTGTTTTCAATTATATGTAAAGATAATTTTAAAAATATTTTAATAGTTTTTATTTACCAGATATATGCATGTAAAATTACAACATTGACAATTGCCAAACCTTTTGTTCTAATTTTTCCCCTTCTCCCCTCCCCCCTGATGGCAGGTTGACCAATACATGTTAAATGTGTTAAGAGTATAAATTAAATACAATATATGTATACATGTCCAAACAGTTATTTTGCTGTACAAAAAGAATCGGACGTTGAAACAGTGTACAATTAACCTGTGAAGGAAATCAAAAATGCAGGCGGACAAAAATAGAGGGATTGGGAATTCTATGTAGTGGTTCATAGTCATCTCCCAGAGTTCTTTCTCTGGGTGTAGCTGGTTCAGTTCATTACTGCTCTGTTGGAACTGATTTGGTTCATCTCATTGTTGAAGAGGGCCAAGTCCATCAGAATTGATCATCATATAGTATTGTTGTTGAAGTATACAACGATTTCTTGGTCTTGCTCATTTCACTCAGCATCAGTTCATGTCAGTCTCTCCAGGCCTTTCTGAAATCATCCTGATGGTCATTTCTTACAGAACAATAATATTCCATAATATTCTCTATACCACAATGTATTCAGCCATTTTCCAGTTGATGGGCATCCACGTAGTTTCCAGTTTCTGGCCATCACAAAGAGGGCGGCCACAAACATTCTTGCACATACGGGTCCCTTTCCCTTCTTTAAGATCTCTTTGGTTTATAAGCCCAGTAGTAGCACTGCTGGATCAAAGGGTATGCACAGTTTGGTAACTTTTTGAGCATAGTTCCAAATTGCTCTCCAGAATAGCTGGATGTATTCATAGTTCCACCAACAATATATAAAGTGTCCGTGTTTTCCCACATCCCCTCCAACATTCTGCATTACTTTTCCCTGTCATTGTAGCCAATCTGACATGTGTGTAGTGCTTAAAGATAATTTTTTACATTTTTTTAAAATATTGAGTTCAAAGTTCTCCTCCTCCCTTCCCCCTGCATTGAGAAGGCAAGCAATTTGAAATAAGTTATACATATACAGTTATACGAAAGTATATCTCTATATTAGTCAGCTTGTGAGAGAAAACACAACCCCTCCTCCCAAAAAAACCTCCAAAAAGCAAAAATAAAAGAAAGTCTTAAAATGTTTTCTTTGATTTGCATTCAGTCTCAATAAACAATATTACTACAAAAATAATATTATTACAATAAGTGTAAGGTGGTATCTCAGAGTTGTTTTAAGTTATATTTCTCTAATCTATAGTGATTTTGAGCATCTCAAAACATTGTTCTTACTCACACAAAAATATTTATAACAATGCTTTTTGTGGTAAAGAATTAGAAATTGAGGGAATGTTCATCATTTGGGGAATGGTTGAACAAGTTGTAGCATATGGTTGTGATGGATTATTGCTGTGCTATAAGAAATGATGAGGAGGTGACTATAGGAAAATGACAACAACCTTGTAAGACTTGCATAAACTGAGGCAGAGTGATGTGAGAAGAACCAGGAGATCACTGTGCACAGGAAGAATAATATTGTAATAATGATCAATTGTGAAAGACTTGGCTACTCTAATTAATACAATGACCTAAGAGAGTTCTAAATAACTCATAATGAAAAAATGCTATCCACCTCCAGAGAGAAAACTGATGAACTCTGAGTGAAAATTGAAGTATGATTTCCTAACTGAATCTTTTGCTTTCTTTTTTATGATGTAGTTAATATGGAAATATGTTTTGCATGATTTTATATATATATATATACATATATATATATATATATATATATATATATATATATATATATATATATATATATATATATATATATGTAATTGATTATTTGCCTTTTCAGTGAGTGGAGAACAAATGGAAGAGGAGAGAATTAGGAAGTCAAAATTTAAAAAGATTAGAATGCTCTAAATAAGTAAATGAAAATAATTTTTTAATTTTAAAAAAATTTCCAGCACTTAGAAGACCCAGTATCTGCTATATGAATTATTATTCCCTTCTCCTCCACTTCTCCTAAAGACTTTCAGGGAGGGTTATCCCAGTCACCATTTCCTCATGTACAGTCCATACCACTTTCAGATAGCTTTGGTTGTTAGGAATTTTTTTCTTTACCTAATGACTTTAATTCTATTTCTCCCTAAACTTCCTCTTGCTCTTTGTTCTGAGTTTAGATCCAAGGAGCACCAGTCTTACCCCTTTTTTACATAATACATGTCAGCCATTTAAAGTAGGCAGCTTTTGTATTCACCCCTAAGTCATCTTTTTTTGGGGAATAAGATGAAATTCCTATTTCCTGTTACTAATCCTCACATGCCATATTGAGGCCTTTCTTTAGACAACTGTCTACCTTATTAACATCATTCCTAAAATGTTGTATCCTGAACTGAACAGAGTACCCAAGATGTGTCCTGACCAGGGCACAGTATAATAGAAACATAACCTATTACTAATGCACTCTCAGATCACTTTAGCTTTATTGATAGCCACATCATATGACTGACTTGTTTTGAGTTTTCAGTCCTCTTAGACCCCCAGATTTTTTTCAAAGCAACAATCTACCTACTAGTTTTTGTTGGGGGGTTTTCTTACTAGAGAATGATTAAAACACTTAGTCAAAAATCATAAATATTTCAACAGCAGAAGAGAAAGAGTTTTCAGCATGAATAGTTTTCCTGATGCTTCCTTCCCTCAATCCCAAATGCCTGCATCTTTCATGGCTACGGATGCTCTGCTTTATTCTACGAGACATTCAGATGTCGATGTGTAGCTAGCTGATAGGATATTGTTACTTGGAGCTGGGCTCATCAACCAGACATTTCCTTTGTCAGAGATTCTAAAACAAACAAATGAATTCATCTCAAAGTATATCCCTGTCTAGCTTCATGCTTCAGACCTGTCAATGCCCAGATGGCCCCTGTCTGCTCTGAACAGACTCCCCAAGACATCTGTCCTGATGCTGTTCTGTTTATAAATATCCTCTCCCTTACCTCCTGCCAGGAAAGACAGTCAGAAAGAAGTTCCTCAGACCCAGCAGAACCTGAAGCCAAAATGACCTGTTTACTGCCACATGCCATTAGACCTCAAATCAGCCTCCGCTGTTCCCAAGGGAGATAACCTTAAAGAGGTAGCAGCCTGAATCTCAGCCTTCAAGGGGAGATTCCCACTTAAGGTGGACGTGACCACTTTCCTTCTTAAAGCATCTTCGTTTGAATTAAAACTCTCCATTTAACACAGTTCCATTTGTGTCTGATATTGATGGCTCTGCTGTGGGGACTGGCACAGTCTCCCCACTCTTGGCCTTCATGTACTCCCAGGAGTCAAAGCAATCATTCTTTCACTCCCGGGCACCATGTCATGTTTATAAATGCTCTTTATGGAGGAAAGACTGACTAAGACCCAACATAACTCAAACCAGAGTTGAGGTGTTTATGACTGTGTGCAGCTAGGTCTCGACCCAGCCCGAACTAGACCTTGTATGAGCCAGCCTTAAGGGCCAATCTCCCCTAGCGCTGAGTCTCTGACCCAGGAGATGGTTGGAGAAAGCCCAAACCCAGATCCTGATTTCAAAATGAGTCCTAATGTTGCCTCTTTGGAACTGTTAAATTCAGACACTTACTGACTATATGATGCTGGATAAGTCACTTAACCTTTATTTGCCAAGGTTCCTCATCTATCAACTAGAATAATAATGGCACCTATCTTCCAAGATTGCTCTGAGAATCAAATGAGATAATATTTGTAAAGCATTTGACAAAATGCTATATTAATGCTATTAATAATTATTATTATAATATAAAATAGCATAAAATGATAATTATTAATAATAATGTTAATGATAGTATTAATGATGTGATATAATAATTATATTAAAATTCTATAATATAATAATTATATTATTAAATTCTATATAATAAAATAATATTATAAGTATTGTATTATTAAAATATATAATCACTCATAATACAATTATATTATTTAAATTATTTATAATATATAATAAAATAAAATAATAATAGAATATTATTGATAATAGTAGTAGCAATAATAACAACTAGCATTTGTGGAGCATTTATTATAGGCTAAGGGTTTAAAAATATTTTCACTGGAGTCTCACAATGACCCTGAAAGAGAGGTACTATTATTATTCCCATTTTATAGTTGAAGAAGCTGAGGCAAACAAGTGACTTATGCAGAATCACATAATTAGGAAGCATCTCAGACTAGTTTTGAACTCAGGTCTTTCTGATTCCAGGCCCAGTTCTCTAATAATGGCACCACATTATTATTATTGTCATTGATAACAATAATACCTACTATTGAGACTAATACTTTGTCCCTAAACCTGTTTTTAAGATATAAAATAAGATAATTTATTATGATTTATTATATTATATTTATTTATATTATAATTTAGGTCTGCAAGGAATGTTAGATTGCATTTAGTCCAACCCTACCCATTTTGATAATGAAGAAACTGAGTGATAGAGTGACAAAGATAATGGCAATAATAATAGATAATAATGATAAGTAGTCGTCTATGATAAATTCTTCATAAATGCTAGCTGTTGTTATTATTAATTGTGTTCTATTGTTTTTATTTTAATATATAATATATTATTTTATTTATAAGATATCTTTACTGATATTATTTTATTTATAATATATGTTTTATTTATTTAATATTTAATTAAATTAATATTTAACAATGCTATGTTATATTCTATCATTATTAATAATAATAATGATTTGATTTCAAATCCTCTGACTCCAGCATTCTTTCCACTGTACCTCAAGCTTTTTCCAGCTCTAAATCATATGAACCAAAGTATAATTATCCTAATTTTACAAAGGAGGAGAAAGGCTCAGACAAGAGTGACTCGGCTAAGATCACACAGCTTACTAAAAAGCCCAGAGGCAGAATTCGAACCCAAGTTTCCTCACTCCAAGTTCCCAGTTCCTTTTTGATGCCATTTTGTGATGAAGCCAACAGTTCTCAGAAAAGAACGTTCAAAAAAACAGAAGAAATCCTTGGGGCTGTTGGCCCAACCCAGGGATGTTTGAGTCACGGCCCATGGGTCATCCTGGGCCTCTGGCTCTGGGGATCCCTCAAAGGGAGGCTCAGAGAAGGCTATTCTTGGATGGCTACCAAGAACATGATGAGTGCCTAAGAAGCTCGGACCTCTCTCCCAGCAATGAGTCACCCCACCCCCACCCTGGGCCCCTGGGTCCAGCTTGCTGGGAATAGAAGTATAAGTCCAAAGATGTGTAAGCTAAAATGCAAAATTCATCCCAACCAGGGAAGCTACATCTCCCCTTCAGGCTCTACAGGGGTGCTGGACCCAGGTGACTCGCACAGCCCTCCCTCCCTCATTCACTTGCATGTCATGGTATTGCCTTCCTGAGGTCATGGTCCACTTCAAGATCCAAGGGCAAACTGCTCTAAGAACAACAGACATACACTCGCCTGCAGGGGATGCATGATGGATGTGATGCTGCAATGGAGGAAAACAAGAATGACCTTCCTCCCCCTTATTCATGACCACGCCTTCTGACTTGTCCCCCCTGTTCTTATGAGGCAGCCAGCTCTAGGGTAAGAAGAACATGGTGCACATTGCTATTATATGAAAGCAGGGAGGGGAAAGAAGCCATCCTGGGGCCAAAGCAGGGGGTTAGTTAATGGTCCTTTCCTACGTTGGCCAGAGTTCAGCTTGCTCTGAGTGGATTGTCTGAGCCCACCTTCCTCAGTGACCTATCAGGGTAAAGCAGCGTGGGCTCAGCGAATGTTTGTCTGTTTAGCTGTAGTTCAAAGGAGGAGCTGAGAGTGACTTTGGACATCATTTGACCCAAGCCTCTCCAGAAGAGACTGAGATTTGAGTGATTTGCCTAAGATCACACAGGAGACAAATGGCGAACCTATGAGGTGGCCCCGAGTTCTGTTCTTTGCACTATACCACAGGATAGGGTCAGCAAGTAGTATCAGTCATAACTAGTAATTCTGGTGCAATTGGGCAAGTGGCTCCAAAGGTGCTTTCCCGTCAGCTTTCTAAGCAACCACTCATTTAGTTGCAAAGGCCAGAAGAGACTGAAGAGAGACCTTGGACCTCTTACCTCCTGATTTTTGCAGGGAAGAGCCTATCACATTGGCTTGTGTTGGGAGATGGACTTTCGGAGACAAGGAAAAAGAACAGGAGAGAATCGGGCTAGAGAAGAGTTCACTTTGGTTGTAGCTACTGGGACAAAGACCAGCAAACACAAGAACTATTCCCATTTGAATTAAAGTATTCTTTCTAGAGAGACAATGTAGCGTGTACTAAAGACCATCCCCAAAGCAGACAACTCATTCAAGTCCCACCTAGGATACATACTAGTTGTCTGAACATGGTCAAGTCAATTCACCTCTTATAAAGAAGCTATCTGCATTAATAAAGAAAATGTCCTCACCTGGGAGTTCGTTATAGCAATGTATCAGGTCTAGCCCTTATCCCTAGTCTTTTTAACCAGATGCTAAGCTCAGTTGTTTCTACATACTTAAATATTAGGTGTTGTTAACTCCCCCTAGCTGGGATTCCAGCAGCCAGATTGAACTCAAAGTTGGAAGACAGGAGTTCAAATTCTATCTCAGGCATTTACTAGCTGTGTGATCCTGAGGCTGTCACAAGCCTGCCTCAGTTTCCTTATCTGTAAAATGGGGCTAATAATAATAGAATCCACTTCCCAAGGTTGTTGAGATTACATTTGTCAAATGCTTCATAAATCTATTTATCATTATTGTTGTTGTCCTAATCTTGCCCTCTGGGAGTTTGAAATAACAGTGGCACAGTAAGCTGAAAATGAACAGGGACATATACACACTCCCATGAGCACATGCAATACAATCCAACCATGGCTCATCCCCAAGCATGGATTAATCTCTTACTCAAGCAAATATGGCAGGAAAAATTCCCTGTGATTTTTCATGTAGAATCTCAGAAGCTGCAAAGCTCAGAATTGTAAGCGATGTCAGAGGCCATGAAGTTCAACCATACCTGGTCAGAAATTCCCTCCACAACATCTCTGTTTGCAAACCTTCAGCAATGGAATGCTTATCCCCTTCTGAGGTTGCTTATTTTTAAATAGCTCTGGCAATAAGGGAGTTTTTCCCTATCTATAATTGAATTTTGCCTCTCAATTTCTACCCACTGAGGCCACTCCTAATTTCTAGGGTAAAACAGAATTAATCTTTCATATGATATCCTTCAGATAGGTAATAGAGAGCTTTTGAAGAGGAGGAAATTAAAGCAGGGAGAAGTGATTTGTGAGGTGACATTTGAACTCAAGACTTCCTAACTCTACTTCTGGCTCCAGATGCATTAGTACATTTATATCCTTGACCAACTGCTCACTTTGCTGTGATTGAAAATCCCCAATGGGGAAGAAACAACTATGTCCCCCACGGCTACACATTCCACTTTGGGACAATGGTTAGGAAGTTTTTCCTTCCATCTAGCCAAAATCTGCAGCTCTGTACTTTCCACTCATTGCTTCTTTTCCCCTTCACTGGGATCAGGCCAATCCACAAAAACCTGCTAAATCTGCAACCCATCATCCTCCTTTTCACCTTCCTGTCCTGTTTCCAAAAAAGAAATGCCTTTTGCTCAATTCCTCCTCTGATGATCCACTGTGGTGTGGAGGTGAGCCTGGATTCTTGAAGGTCAAACCAACAGAGTTTTAGCTCTGGAAAGTCTTACTCAAGCTAGGAAGCTCTTGAGTCCCAACCCATTGATGGACTGTTTGTCCATCTTTCTAGAACCAGACTCACCAACTGTGAAGATGTTCATCCTCAAAGGTTTGCCTTTCAGATCATCAATTCGGGAAAACCTCCTATTACAATAGAGAAATTGGGATTTACTTGGAGAAGAGGGCAGACAGGGAGACTGCCATCCATGATCTACAAAATCATGGATTTCTTCAAAACAATGAAGATGCTCAATTTTAGTACTAATATGTACTAATACAGAATCTGATCATGGATAGAAGAGAGGCTTTTAAGTCAGAAATATCTGTCTGCAATCCCTTCCTCTGATACATGGAAAAGTCATTTAATTTCTCAGAGTCTCAAATGAGTCTCTAAGACAATAAGTTACAGAAGAATTGTTTATCTCCATTAGCAGAAGGCATTTCCACACCAGGAGTTCCCCAGACCAATATAATCACAGGTCTGGATCAAAAAACAATAGAAGTGTAACAAAGGGGCATGCTTTATAGGAGAGAAGATGCAGAGTTTTCTTCCATTTCTTGAGTTCAGAGCCAGTTCAATAGGGAATTTTTTGAGATAAATATATGATTTGACACCTTCCACTCCCTTCCTTCATCTCTTTGTCTCTCTGTCTCTCTCTTGGTCCCTGTGTCTTCCTCTCCAACTCTCTCTCTCTCTCTCTCTCTCTCTCTCTCTCTCTCTATCTGTCTGTCTCAATGTGTATCTCTGTCTGCTTCTTTCTTATGTCTCTGTATCTTTCTGTCTTTGTCTCTGTCTCTTCCTCCCTCTCTCTCCCCTCTCCCTCTGTCCTCCATCTCTGTCTTTTTCTCTGTGTCTGTCTGTCTCTTATCTCTTTCTCTCTCCCAGTCCCCAAGGGAACAGGGCATCACTACTAAGAGAATGTCCCCAGTCTGGCCTCGGTCCCTTGGGAAACTGAGTTGCTTTTCTTTTTAGAAGATTATTGTCCAAATGAATACTGAGAATAGAAAGCAAGGTTGTTATAAGAGACAAGGCACACTTATTTGTGGTCAGATGAAGGAAGGACACTGACAAATAGGAATAGATATGAAATAGAGGAACTAAATGACCAGGGACCTGGCGAGAAAGTTGGGTGAGAATTGGCTGGAAAGCATGTAATGTTTAGCTTCCAGAAGAGAAGACTTAAAGGAGATGGGATTATTGTCTTTCAGTATTTGGAAATCTTTCTCAAAGAGAAGGGATTAGACCTATTCTGCTCAGCTCCAAGAGTACAATCTGGAGCCACATGTGACTCCTAGATGGATTTCAACTCAATGCAGGAGAAAACTTCCTGACAATTGGAGACATTCAAAAGTGAATGAACTTTTTCAGGAAGTAGTGCATTTCAAATCCCTGGAATGGATGCTGAATGGCCATTTGTAAGCAACTGGTGCTATGGCCCACCCTGAGCTGTGGACTTAAAATTAGAAAGAGCTGAATTCATATGCTGCCTCAGACTCTCAGTAACTGGGTAATTTGAGGCAAATCATTTAATGCATAAAAATAGTAGATAATATCTCAGAAAATTGTTGTAAAGGTCTATATAAATAGCTATAAAGATATATGTATAATGTGTTTCTATATCCATGTGTATATGTAGTACATGTGTGTATAATGCATATATGTACATATAAACACATATACGTGTGAGTAGACATACAATACATTGTAAATATGTATGGTACAGATATGTATATATAGCTTAGCAAGCCTTAAAAAGGTCTATAAACATTTAGTAGTAGGAGTAGGAGTACCCAACTATATGTATGTATATTCTTCCCTCCTTGAAATATTTCAGAAATGCATGTGGTTTACATGTACCCACTTCCTTCTCCACTATCCTCTCCATTGTATGCATGCGCTATTTATGGGACATAATTTCTCCCACTCTTCTTCATTTTCTCCTCTCCCAATGTGTTCTTCTTCCTCATATTTTTTTTTTGAAAACATGCAAACATAAAAGAATCACACTTAGACTGTTGTCTTAACTAGATTTCTCTAAATCCCTTGGTGACGATAAAGTTTTGAGAAATTATATATATATATAGATATATAATATATGTGTGTATATATATACATATATACACATATATGTATATATGTATGTATGTATGTAAAAGTATTGTAATAGCTGAATATGTGCATATAATTTTCCCGTGTAATATGTAAACAAATTAACCTTGTTCATTCCTTTATGGTTTCTCATTCGTATTTACCTTTTTATGCTTCTCTTGAGCCCTATGTTTGAATTATTATTAATCAATGTGGTACAAGAGATGTTGGAATATCATATTTTCAATTCAGCTATGGTCTTTTCATCAGGAATGCTAGAAACTCCCCTATTCCATTAAATTTCCTCTATAGGATTATACTCAGTTTTGCTGGATAAGTTATTCTTGGCTATAGTACTAGATCCTCTGCCGTCAGGAATATCATATTCTAATCCCTTGGTTTCTTTTATGGTGAAAGTGGCTGACTTTTGAGATTTCTTGATAATAACTCCACAATACTTAAAATCTGTGTTTCTGATTCCTTGCATTTTGGTTTCCTTTCCATTCCTTAGCAATAGAGTGTTTCTAGTCTCACCATTGCTGCCACTGTAATGCATTCCCAGCCAGCTCCATTCCAGTGTCCACAGAAATCTCTGTTCTGTCCCTCTAAGCTTCTCTGGGCTAGAAAAAATAACCCACTATGGTGAATTTTTGTCAGCTTTCCTGATTAGAGTTCAGTTTGGCATGTTTTCTTGGTTGTTAAGGAGGAGGTACATTGCCAGTTTTCATGATATCATCTTGACTGCCTCCAAGACCTATAATTTATTAGGCTTAACTGCTCCTGCTGAGTAAAATCTGATAACATCAGTGAATAGTACTTTTTAAGAATGGCCACCAGCTCCCCCTTACAAGTACTCAGGCTCAGACATTGAATAGATTTCATTTTTATAGGAAAGAGTACAGAAAGGACAAATATCTAGATCAGGAAATCTCCTTCCCTTCCTACTGAACAATTATCACTCAGCATCCTATACAGTGTGATAGAGGTTGTGACTCATCTCTGATGACGCAGAAAACAAATATTGGTACCATGAACTTGGGTCTCCTAACTATATGTCCAATATTTCCCCACTGTACCATATTATGCATACACACAATCATTTATCTGGATTATATTGAGGGAACAAATTATCTTCCATAGTGTAGTGACTCTCAAGAGTATAGTGTCTGTTTAGCAATAGTAGTTCAGAATAAATTCCAGGCGGGGACCTCTGCTGTTTTTTAAAAACTTGTAGTATTTTATTCTTTCTACCTTCCAGACCTGAGGCAACAACTTCTCACAATAACTTTTCACAAAAATTGGAAGCTTAAGCCAAGTGGAAAAGTAATCATAAACTACAGCATTTGTATTACTATTAGTTAAATATGCTTCTGGAAGATATGTAATGCCTCCAGTTATCTGTCTGCTTAGCAGCAATTCACATACGCAAAGGGAACTAATAGCTCAGCATGAGTTTTAGGAGTACCCCTGTGCACTTAGCTGGGGGAAGCAAAGGTGAAAGAGACTTGGGTTTTGCCCTCAGGGAACTTGAAGTATTTAGAAAAAAACAGATCCACACAGATGAGAGAAAGAATAATTAATTGGTAAGTTGTGTATTTAGTCCCAATATTTGTCTGAAAAATATTGAATTTAAATGTAAAAGAAGTTCAGAAAAAAAGAAGATCAAAGTAGTCTGGGAGGAATCGATCCTGGAAGAAATCTTTGTAGAAAATCAAATTTGAACTTGGTCTTAAAAAAATAATAAGACTTGAGGAAGAGAGACAACATTCTAGGAATAATAATAACATAAACAAAATTATGAAAATAGAATTGAACCTTTTTTGTCCAAGGAATAATGAGAAGATAGGTATATTGGAGGGAGTTTGCATTTGGGAAAGGAGCAAGAGATCAAGCTGGAGAGGGACTGGAGTACAGAAGAACGTGGATACTAGAGAGAGAAGTATGGATTTTAATTCTCTAAGCAATTAGTTATGAAAAGTTCTTGAGTAGGGAAGCAATTAATAAGGGAGGAGGAAAGGAAAGAAAAAAGAAGGAAAAAAGGAAGGAAGAAAGAGGAGAGGAAAAGGGAGGGAAAAGGGGAGAGAGGAAATAAGGGAAGGAGGAATTAAGGATAGGAGGGAGGGAAGAAGGAAGAAAAAGTAAAGGAAGGAAGGGAGGAAATAAAGAAGGAAGGAGGTAGGGAGGGAAGGAGGAAAAGAAAGAGAAAGAAAGAGAAAGAAAGAAAGAAAGAAAGAAAGAAAGAAAGAAAGAAAGAAAGAAAGAAAGAAAGAAAGAAAGAAAGAAAGAAAGAAAGAAAAGAAAGAAAGAAAGAAAGAAAGAAAGGAAGAAAGAAGAAGAAGGAAGGAAGGAAGGAAGGAAGGAAGGAAGGAAGGAAGGAAGGAAGGAAGGAAGGAAGGAAGGAGAAGGAAGGAAGGAAGGAAGGAAGGAAGGAAGGAAGGAAGGAAGGAAGGAAGAGAAAGGAAGGAAGGAAGGAAGGAAGGAAGGAAGGAAGGAAGGAAGGAAGGAAGGAAGGAAGGAAGGAAGGAAGGAGGGAGGGAGGGAGGGAGGGAGGGAGGAAGGAAGGAGGGAGGGAGGGAGGGAGGGAGGGAGAGAAGGAAGGAAGAAAGGAAGGAAGGAGGGAAGGAAGGAAGGAAGGTAGGATTGTATAACACACTAATTCTACCCTCTATTGTTTAGTATTGATAGCCCCTTCTTCCCCAGTTACTTAGACTTGAATGGGCACGCACTACTCAGTTACCCAACAGCTCACTACAAATGGGTGACACTGTTTGGGGTTACTTGGGGAAGATTTTGGTTTTTCCAAACCATTTGGGACCTCTTCCCATACTTAAGGATTAGCATCAATGCTTTGCTGGGAAGCGGTCAGATGAAGAGTTAAAAATAGAAACTGGCTGCAAAAGTGTTTCTTTACTTTGACCTTCCAGGGAGTGGGAGAGGGACTGTTTCTCAGAATGTTAAGAGACATCCAGGCCAGAGGCATCATCAGGTGCTCAGCCATCCCATCAAGTCTAGGCTCCAAATAGAGAAGGAAAAATAACATTACGTAATAATGTCCTTTCCAGCCCCTTCAGCCTTGTCCCGTCTGCACAGTGCGTCAGGAGCATTGGAATGCCAAAATCTCTACTTAGCCAGCTGAGCGAGCTGCTACCTTTACCATGGTCCGGAGCAGAGCCATGAGTCTCGCTCGGTGAGGCAGAACCCAAGATTCGGATTTTGTGGCCATGTGGGACGTGATCACAGAGCCAAAGAGGTCTCAGAGGCCTTCTAATCTATAATATACTGGGAAAAGGATGATTTCTATAGCAAAGTCCTACAGCAGTCCATTTTGCTTTTTAAAAATATGTCCAGTAGTAGAAATCTACTCCTTCTACTTTGGAATAGCTCTAATTATTAGGACATTTTCCCTTACATCAGGCTTTAATCTGCTTCTTTGCAATGTCTATTCATACTCTCTAGGGTCAAGTAGAAAAAAATCTAAGCCCTTTCCATGAGACAACCTTTCAAAATAATCCAGAATGGCTTATCATGCACCCTCACCATTCCTACCACATCTTTTCTTCTCCAGACTAAACAATCCCAATTCCTTCAGTTGATCCTCATGTATATCATACATTTGAAGCTATTCACCATCACAGATGCCTTTCTCTTTATATTCTCCAGCTTGTCCTTCCTAAAACAAAACCTCAGAATTCAACCATGTTGCAGAGCATGGCAGGACCATGAAGCCTTCCTAGTTCTAGGCACTATTCTTCTTGTAATAGCATATTATTTTTCCAATTACATGTAAAGATAGCTTTCAACATTCATTTTCCTAAGATTTTGAGTTCTGATTTTTTTTCTCTCCTTTCCTTACTTTCCCCCTCCCCAAGCCAACAAGCAATCTGGGATGTTATACATATACAATCATTTTGAACATATTCCATATGGAAAGAAAAATCATAACAAAAAGGAAAAACCATAAGAAAAAAACAAGCAAACAAAAAGAGTGGGAATACCATGCTTCGATGCACATTCGGTCTCTTTAGTTCTTTCTCTGGATGCAGATGGCATTTTCCATCCCAAGACTATTAGAATCATCGTAAATTACTGTATTGCTGAGAACAGCTAAATCTATCTTGCTATTACTGTGTATAATGTTTTCCTGGTCCACTATGCTTCTCTTAAGAAATTCAAAGATTACATTCACTTTTTTGGCTGCCCTATCACACTTTTAACTCACATTGAGCCTGTTGAATACTAAGATTCCCAGATCATTTTTGGACAAACCACACCTCATTATCTTGTACCTATGAAGTTGATTTTTCAAAGTAAATTTTATTTTATTTTCAGATCTGCAATCTCTCCCTCTCATCCTTCCCCAATTAAGAAAGTAAGAAAAAAAAAATCCACATTATCAGCATATGTATCTGAGCAAAGCAAATTCCTTCAAATTTTGAAATTTGAACTCTAAAGACATTTATCTGGAGGTGGCTAATCTGTTTTATCATGAAAATTCTGGAAATGTGATTGGTCATTGCATTGATTAGAGTTACTATGTTTTTCAAATTTGTTTGTTTTTACTATGTTGTGGTTATTGTATAAATTGTTCTCTTGGTTCTGCTGGTCCATCTCCTGGTTCATTCTGCAATAGTTCATATAAGTCTTCCTAAGTTTCATCTTCATCATTTCTTACAGCATAATGGTATGCCATCATACACACACACACACACACACACACACACACACACACACACACACATATAATACTGGTATGTGTGTGTGTGCATAACAAATATATGAAAATAAATGCCATAAGTTCTTCAGTCATTTCCCAATTGATGAACATTCCTTCCAGTTACTATTCTTTGCTACCACAAAAAGAGCTGCTATAAATATTTTTGTACATTTAAAAAATGCAAATGTAAGATTTTATGTTTTTTCCAATTAAATTCCATCTTATTAAAATTATCTCTGTCAGATTTTGAAAGGATCATGTTTCTGTCATTCAATAAGTTAACTGTTCCTCCTAACTCTTTATGATCTGGAAATATTATATGCATGCCATCTGTAGCATTGATAAAATTGGTAAGCAAAGAAGGGCCAAGCATAAATCCCTGAAGCAACCCACTAGATTTAATAATTAATACTGAACCATTAATTATTCTAACCTGTATAATGGTTGGCCATATCTCAATATAACTCTCCATCTTGTCCAGAAGAATGACATAAGAAACTTTTCAAATGTTTTGCTGAAATTTGACTGTATTTAGTTCACAACATTTTCCTCAACTACCAATACAGTTATCCTGACAATAACAACAAAATAAAGTCAATCTGCCATGATCCATCTTTGATGTACTTATGCTGGTTCCTTAAAATCAATGTCTCTCCTTTTTTACAAAATTTATTTTATTACTTAAGTAAAGGGAATCTATTTTTCTCCTCTCTTCCTTCCTCTAGTGGATAAAAGAAAAAGGAAAAACAAAATTATTTTAACAAATTTGTATAGTCAGGCAAAGTAAATTTCCATTGACCATATTAAAAAAAAAAAAAACATGTGTCATTCTGCATCTTGAATTTGTCCCCTTTCTTTTAGGAAGTGGGTACCATGCTTTCTCAGCAGCCCTTGGACTCATAGTTAGTTATTGTATTGATCAGAATTCTTAAGTCTTTCAAAACTGATATTTTTAATATTGTCATTGTATAAGTTATCATCCTGTTCAGCAAGTCTTTTCAGGTTTTCCCTGATACCATCTCTTTTATCACGTCTTCTGTTACAATAGTACTGGGTGACATTCATATATCTGTTCAGCCATTCTCCAGTTGATAGGCATTCAATGCCTTTCCTTTCTAAATGTTCACAAATGGTCTTTACATCATGGCCTAGAATTTTGCAAGACTCCATACACATCTTTGTAGATAATTTAGTGAGTTGCTATGGCCAAAAGAAAATTCATTTCATATGGCCAGCCTTCTAATGATGACTTGCAGACTCAAGAATAGACTCAAAAAAACAGTCTGGACACGTTACATTCACGTCAAGTCAACAAGCATTTATTAAGCACCATCTGTGTGCCAGGCACTGTGCTAAGAGCTGAAGATACAAAGAAAAGTAAAAGCATCCCCTGCTCTTAAGGTTTTGCAATCCAGTGGCCACACTGCTTCTCTGTCCATTCAATTGTAAGCTCCTTGAGGATAGGGTTCTGTTTTTACCTTTCTTAGTAGTCTCAGTTCTTAACACAGTGCCTGGTATTTCAGCTATATGACCAAAGGTAACTCTATTAACCTCTCAGAAGTCCAGCAAACACCTTCAGCCCAAAGTGGCTGACTTTTTATCCAGGGAGAAAGCTCCTCTTTATACCAAGGAAATCCTAGGACCAGACCAAAAGGAGAAATGAGGCATCTGTTCCAGAAGGACAAAATCTAGACTTCTGATCAGTTTTCTTTGCTATACTCTGGACACAGCCACATTCCCAAAAATATAACTCTTGTGATCTAGTTAGTGGAAAGAGACTTAGCTTTGGCTTTAGAGGATTGGGTTCAAAATCAGCCCCAGAAGACTCAGAAAGATCCATCTTCTGATAGAGACATAATAGACTCAGGGTTCAGAATGAGACATTTTGGATAAGACCAATGTGGGAACTGGTTTTTGCTTGACAACATAGGTTTATTACAAGTACAAAAGGTTGTAGCTTTTTCTTTCCATCCCAATGATTGTGAAGAGAGAGAAAAAGGAGATATCAATTTTAGTTCATTGAAATAAAATAAAAATTTCTTTTTCTTACTAGAATTGTTTTACTTTCTTTTTTGTAGAGAGGAAAAAATATTTAATCTGGATAATCAAAATTGATTTGAAAAGCTGATGTTGAACTGGTCCTTTATCAATTTGTTTTTTAAATTTAAAACAAAATTTTCAAAGTCTCTGATGACTGTTAGTAGGAAAAATCACTTAACCTCCCTAGATCTCAATTTCTTTATCTGTAAAATGTGAGATTTTGTACCAAAAACGATCTCTGAGTTCTCTTCTAATTCTAGATTTATATATTCATCTGTTCTTGCTGAATGGGTGAACAGGACAATAGGTGAAAAGAGTTTTTATTCTTTGTTTGCTGCTGTTCTCAGTAAACCCCAAATCACAGTGGCCAGAACCATGGTCCCTATGGCATTTCCATAGTACTGGTTCTACAGTACTGCCCCAACTCAAGGAGAGGCATTTGTTCTGTGTTTGTCAGTACTCTCTAGAGTCAGTAGTCTCAAGGGAGTGTATCTGATATTTTTTTACTTGTCCCCTTCCCCATCTTTAGATGCTGTTTGCTGATAGCGGATCCACTTGGTTAAGGGAAGCACTTTTTGAAAGCCAATTGGGGGAGTTCCCTTATGCCCTTCTGAATTTTTTATGGAGTCTCAGTGAGCTGGTAGCTCGGGAAGCTGGGGGGCCACAGGAGCAGCTCAAAAAGCCTGTGTATTGAGCACATTCCCCAAAGCTTTCTTTCTTCAGTGAATGGGTTTGAACAGCTCTGCTCCTCAGATCACAGGGATGGTTGAGGGCTGCCTGACTGGCCTCTACCAATTAATTTCTCCACACTTAGGCTGACAAATATTCATAGCCTGGGACTATCAGTGGGAAAAGTAGCTTGGAGCCTAAGAGCTCCCACTTAGCCTTTGAACATTATTTCATAAAAGTTCCCACTCAGTGATCCAGGCCTCAAGATACACTTGTCTTGGCGGTTTAAAAGAAAAGAGCTCCATTGCCACAACCTGGGGGGAAATCAAACCTCTTTGTCACAGTTGGACTGGATGGGACTCAATCAAATCTGTTCTTTCACTGAGACTCTTGGAAAGAAAATACAAACGCCAAGCAAAAAATGTTGGTCGGGAAGGAGCTGCGCTTGCCAGTCCCTCCAAAAACTTCAGTTACTCTGCCCAATAATTTATTGCAGAAACGGTAGATGGGCATGGCTGTCCAAGGAGTTTCAGGGAAGGAAGCCCCGATAATAAGGTCCCAGATGTGGGGATTGGAAGAGAAGGCTGGGGCTGAAATCTGAGGCTTTGAAAATAAATAAATAAGAAGGCAAGGGCTCAATATGGCCAAAGAAAAGTGTTTGATGTTATTCGATCCTGGAAACCGACACTGCCCTTACTAACACAAACTTAATTTTCTCTCAAATTGTACATTTTTCCTCGCCTGAATTTTTCCGACAATTTTCTGAAAATTGGCTCAAGAGAATAAGTCCACAGCAGTGACATATTCTTCCTCTAACATAGGAGAGGAAAACAAGGTCGGCACTTTTCTGGAAAGATTCCCCTGCCTTGCCATGCTTGACATGTTTAGTGCTTTGCTTTCATTCACTGGGTAATATCCTGGGGACAAAAGGAGGAGGAGAGCCCAGGAAGACACTTGTCATAGGCCCAAAGATAGGAAGAGTAAAAAGGGAACTTGGAACATAGAACACAGAATGTCAGAATTGGAAGGAACTTAGAAATAGACTACTGAATGTCAGCACTGAGGGAGAACTTAAATAATATGTTAGAATAGTAGAGAACTTTGGAACAGTGTTAGAATCAGAAGGGCTCCAAGATACAGAATAATATCAACACTAAAGGGAACCTCAGAACACAAAATGCTAGAACCTGAAGGAATCTTAGGACATAGAATAAAGAATGGTGAAGCTGAAGAGGGTATAAACAAAGGATGTAGACAAAGGATGTAGGACAAAGAATGTAGAATTATGGAGCTGATAGGAGCCTTAGAACATCAAATGTAAGATCTGGAATGGACCTTAGAAGTCATATACTCCAAGCCCTGTGCTTCAGAGATGAGGAGACTGAGACCAGAGAAGAAAAATAATGTGTTCAATATCAACAACTAGTTAGTAAGAACAGAAAGCAATCCTACCCCAACCAACAAATGAAAGTCACTCACATTGGATTCCCATTCTAATATGTCAGAGACTGGCTCATAGGTGGTAATCAAAGAGACAGGGAGCCTGAGCATGGAGGGATAGAAGAAAGAAGAAAAGAAGGCAAAAAGAAGAAAGGAGGGAAGGAAAGAACAAGTGAATGGTTGAATGAATGAATGAGGAAGAAAAAAAGTAAGGAGAGAGTGAAGAAAGGAACAGAGGAAGGCAGGAACAAGGGAAGGAATGAAGGAAGGTAAGAAAGAAGGCAGGAAGGAAGGAAAGAAGGAAGAAATGAAGGGAGGGAGAGAAAGGAAGGAAAGGAGGGAGAGAGAAATGAAGGAACAAAAGAATGAAGAAATGAATGAGGAAGGAAAGAAATTATATAGAGAAGAAGGAATGAAGGGAGAAAGAAAGGAGGGAGGAAGAGAAGGGAAGAGAATGGAAAGGAAGGTAAGGGAAAGGAAAAGAAGGGAGGGATGAAAGAAATAAAGGAGGAATAAAGCATTTATTAACTACCCACTGTGCCAATTAGTGTGTTAAGCACTTTAAAATTATTATCTAATTTGATCATCTCATGTGGACAGCTAGGTGGTTCAGTGCCCAGAGCACCAAGTCTAAAATCAGGAAGACTTCCTGAATTCAAATCTGGCTTCAGACACTATGTGACCCCTAGACAAGTCACTGAACCCCGTTTACCTTAGTTTCCTCACCTGTAAAAAGATCTGGAGAAGAAAATGGCAAACCATGCCAATATTTTTTACCAAGAAAACCCCAAAGTCTCACAAAGAGTTGTCACAATTGAAATGACTGAACAGAAACATCTCACTTGATTCATGTAGCAACCTTGGGATTCCCACTTAACAGTTAAGGAAACTGATATAGCGAGAAGTTAAATGATTTTATAAGTCACAAAACTAGCCTGAGTCTGAGACCCATTTTCAATTCGGGTCTTCCTGACTACAGGCCCAGCATTCTGTCCACTACACAACCTCACTGTCCTGGGCATCTTACACCAGAAAGCTGCTCTGACACATCCCTATCCCTATCTCAGAGCTCAGCAGAGCACCGGCATTCAGGCCACTCTGTATTTCCCCCTCTGCCTGCTTCCTGGATGCATCCCTTCCCTGAGCCTTGGGACCATCCCTTCGTGCTTGGGATACGGCCAGACCACCATAGTCCCTTCCTTGTTAGGAAGCACAGAATGTGGGCCCTGTCTGGTTCTCTCCTGAAACTTGCTGCTCCCAACCAACCATTGCCACTTGACATGACACATCCTCCTTGAACACCTGCTCTCAAATACATCAAATCTTTTCTTGTCCACTTGCGTAATGTCCCTAGTCCTTATCACATCCAGCAAAACTGACACCACCAGCTGCTCCCGAGTGAGTCTCGTGTGGGGCTCAGAGGCCAAAAGGCCAGCTCGTACTTTTGCCCTTGAATTTATTTACATTGATCTTGAACTCAGTCCCAGACAATTCCTGAAGCTGAGAGGATCTTTGGACCCAGCTGGGCTCCTCCCTCACCCTGCCCTACTGCTATCTCTTGCTACTTACAGCATCCAAGCTGGTTAGTAGATCCTCAAAAGTTCATCTCTTTGGTACAAGGCCAGCTTACTTAAGTAACTAAATGGATTCTACTTCTCTTGATCCCAAGATGTAGGGTTCTAAAGATCTTAGATTCTGTGTGTGTGTGTGTGTGTGTGTGTGTGTGTGTGTGTGTGTGTGATGGATTCTTTTGTCAGTCTGGCCAAGCCTATGAACCCTTCTCATAATAATATATTTTAAAATTATAATTGAGAGAGATGCAAATTTTCTATTAGAGGTTAATGAAAATAATGGAGTAATTTGTTTCCCATACAACCTCACAGATCCCCTGAAATCTATCCTCTGAACCCCAAGTTTAAAAAATTCTGTTATATTCCAATATTCACAATTTATAGGGAGGAAAATAGTCTCTGAAAAGCCAGGTTGGACTGAATTTTGAATGTTTGAATGAATGAGCAATGGATTTATGGATGAATAGATAAATGGGACCATAAAGCTATAACACCTCCTGCTTATACACCTGGTGAGTTTTGCTTACAGGGACTCGGAAAACTGCAAGTGACTCTGACAGCCAATAGACTAACTCAGAGGTCATACATGCTCCGTGAGCCCATGATAAGACCAACAAGATTGCTGCAGTTCTGTCATATTCTGGTTATTAGTGTTATCTTCCAAGCAAGGACTCTGAAAGCACTGATTAGATTTGGGTAGAAAGTACTTCCTATCTTTGTCTCCATGATAACAAAACTGCCATTCAATTCCATGATTCTCGGTTGATCTAGTCTTTGGAGAGTATACCCAACCTCTAGCTCTGAATCCAGCCCAGGTACTCTTTCTTTCATGGACAAATCTCTGGGTGATCCCTGAAATCTCTGATCATTCAGATGTTTCACATTTTCCCCAATGTTTGCTATCACATGGACCAATGCTAGGATTACTGTCTTGGATTAGGTGTTGGGATCAGCACTCTAGAGAATCTAAGTCTCCCAGATGTAAGTGCTGCCACTTGGATAGATTGATCTTTGAGTTTCCAAGTCACCTCCAGAATATGAGAAGGGATCAGAGAAGATGTTGATTAGAGGAATACTAACTGAAGAAGAAAAGCAAGTTCTGGTTTTCCTTGTTGAGCTCAAAGGGCTGCTGCCAGGAAGGAGTCTGATCAGCCTCTCCGTTGCTCTTGTTAGCAGACATGTTATAGAAACTGGATCTTAGAGGTCAATGAATATTACAGAGGGGAAAACTGAAGCTTGGAAAGCGTGAGATTTGTCCAAGGTCATATATGGAGCACACAAAGTCTTTCAACTCCCACTTTGTCTTCTTGCCAGCATGCTTTGAACATTGAGCTGTATGGAATGGATTGTAGTTCCTGTGCAGCCAAAGTTCTCTCCATTAGGCCCTACCCACTAGGATGGTATGGTCTAAGCAATGTGGAAAACTGAAGAAGGAGATTCAAATTGCATGAAAATAACACCCAGAATCATAGACCCTTGAGGCTAGAAGGGATCTCAAAGGACATTCAGTACAATCCCTAACTAAGCAGAAAATCTTTCTATAGCTTCCCCAAAAATGGTCATTCAGTCTCCACTTGGAAATCTCCAGGGATGGGGAACTCACTACTTCCTGAAGTCTACTACTACATAGCTTATTGCTATTAGTTGTTCCTAACATGATATTGAGTTGTATGACTGAATTAGGTCTAGTTAGGTCAGGCCATCTGACAATCTCATCAACATGGTTGTTGGACTGAGCTGAATGACCAGGTGAGCAAAAGCAGGCCAACAAATGAGACTTCACTCTATCCTGGAAAAGTCTGTGAGTGAACCCCAGATGTTTCACATTTCCCCCAAATGCTTGCTCAAACCTTGGAATAGTAGCCTGGACTCTATGTTATTTGGGGCCAAATAAATTCTCATATTCCAGAGGATCTAGGTTCTCCTTGATGTGAGTACCCTCCAGCCTTGCAGATCATAGCCCATTCTTGCCCACCCATTCTATACTACTCATACATGTCCTCCCATAAGACCACCACAGTTAATCCACACACCATCAGTAATCAACCTTGGAACTCCATTGCCCATCCACTGCTTTCTGGTCATCAATATTATTTCACATACTCCTACTGAAGACACTGACTTTCTAACTCAAAAGCACCACTCTATTCATATAATTCAAACTCTGGGGACCTCCTGACTCCTTGGTGGTTGGGGAGGGAGTCTATGGATCCCAAGTTAAGAATACATGGGCTATATGATTTTTAAAATCCCATCTTGAATTCTACATTCCTTCATCCATGTAATGGATATAATGACTGACACCATATTCCGTATAGAAATGGTGTAAAGTTCAATAGAAATATAAGGATAAAGATTAGACCTATGATTTCACTTATATAGGAACTCCAAGATGAAGAAAATCTTTCCACTAATGCTGGTTGCCTCCTTCTCTGCAACTCAAAACATTAGTGAAGTGCCTAAAACACCGAGAGAGTAAGAGTATATAAACAGTATTGTTAGAAACGGAACTTGAACCCACGTCTTAAAAGGCTATTTACTGTTCTACTCTGCCTCCCATTGGCTGTATGTGTGAAATAATTTGAGAATAATTGTGACATGTCTTTGATTAAAGTTGATCTAAAATCTTTAGGAAGGAGGGATGGAGGGAACTAAGAGTTGGAGAGATTAGTAAAGCCTTCATGGAGAAGATAGGGCTTGAGCTACAATTTAGAGAGGGACCTTCCAAGATGATGGTAAAGATCCATTTCATTCCTGAAAGTGGGACAACTAGGGCAAAGCCTCAGGGATGAGAATTGGAGCATCATTTGTGAAAAAATAAAGAGAAGGGCAATTTATTTGGCTCATAGAATGTGGGAGGGAAGTGATGTCCAACAAAGCTGGAAATTGGATTGGAGATTAGAGAAGGTGTTTATATTTTATCCTAGAGGCAATAGGAAGCCACTGGACTTGATTGAGTAAGGGGTTCACGCGGTCATAGCTGTACTTAAGGTAATTATCTTGGTAGCAATGAGACTGTAGATTCCAGACAGGGAGACCAATTGGGAGGATATTGGAATAATTTAAAGGAGAAGTAATCAGAGTATAAATTATAGAAGGAGAAGGAATAGCTCGATGGTGCAGTGGATAGAGAACTGGGCATGGAGTGAGTACAATCTGAGTTCAAACCTGGTCTCGGACATTTGTTAGCTATGTGACCCTGGGCAAGCCACTTAACCCTGTCTACCTCAGTTTCCCCATCTGTAAAGTGAACTGAGAGGGTACTGAAAACCATTACAGGATCTTTGCCAAGAAAACTCAAATAGGGTCAAAAAGAGTCACGACAATAATGTAAGTAGAACAAAGGAGTAAGAAACAAGATCTATTGTGGAGGCAGAAATGGCAAGATTTTCCAGTTGACTGATTATGAGGAGTGAGGGGGAGTGAAGAGCTGAGCCTAATGCTGAGGTTACTAACCTGAGAGACTGGAAGGTGATGGCCACTTAGACAGAAGTTGGGACATTTGGAAGAGGAGAGGGTCCAGGAGAGCATGATGATCATAACTGACATTTATATAGTGTTTTAAAATGTGCAAAGTACTTTACATACATAAACTCATTTGCACTTTACAACCATCCTGGGAACCTGATTTTATACGCTATTATTCTCCCCATCTCGCAGATGAGAAAATTGAGGTGTGGAGTCTTCTTGACTCCCCCGGTGTCACACAGCTAATAAGTGTTAGAGGAAGGATTCGATCCACCCCCTTCTGAATGCAGGACTGCAGCTCCCCAGCTCACTGCCTGTCCCCATGGGCTGGGGTGCACGCACATGCATGTGAAAAGTTCTCTGAATACGTGTGTGTCTACATGAGTTAGCGTGTTTGTGTGATGAAAGCAGACATTTCCAAAATAAGCACAGCCCGGAGTTGTCAGGACGGAACTCCGCCTTTGTTCACTGAAATGTGTAAAATCTGAAAGCAAAATGCCCAGAACGGTTGACGACTTCCCGCTCCTTTGTCCTAAGAAAGAAGAGAAAGGTGACGGGTTTATCCATTTCCAGCCCAGCCAGGAGCTATAAATATTCTTCTGCACGCTTGAAATACTCCATCAATTAAGTTGGGGAGCGCTGATTAGATCAGATTGGACTTGGCCCTCTTGGTAGCCCCGTAATGAGATAGAACATTTTAAAGGCTTTAAAACGCAGTCTGGAAATTGTACAGAAACGTGTGACTTTTATAGCAACGGTGACCTCAGACACGGGGACTTATTAAAGTTTTTTTTTGCCAAGATCCTGTCGGGGAACTGAGCTCTGTGGGAAAGACAATGGGCGTCTCTGTGGTCTGGGCCATTTGCACTGGGTTAGGAAGCAAGGAGCTCACGTGGAGAAGCCCCAGGACTCGGGGTGCTGGACAACAGGAGAGTGGCAGGGGAAAGGAGAGGGGCAACTGGAATTGCCTTAAAAACAGACCTCTTCTCCAGTCTGAGAC